>NW_027397125.1:5637178-5741296 GCF_003265705.2 Callorhinus ursinus
GTGTGTGTGTGTGTGTGTGTGTGTGTGTGTGTGTGTGTGTGTGTGTGGAGTTAAAGAGGCCAAAATTTTTCCACTAGGTTTCTGACACATAGATGACTGAGTCGATGCAGACCACCACCTCCAAAGGTATACTGAAATGGAAGATAAAATACAGTGACAACAAAACTTAAAACCTGAGTCAGAAAGAGAAATCTCTAGGTGACAGAAACAAACAGGGAACTAGGAGGCAAAATGGTGACCTAGAACTGTTACAGAGGTAGGCTGACGGTGGTCGAGTTGGTGGGAAGGGCAGTTGGTAGAGTCAGCGGTTACAGGGATAAAAAGGTGGGGCTGAGGATGGGGGCTTCAGCCTGGGTATGTTAATCTTACCACCCCCAAGCCTTCCTAAGTTTTGATAAGTTCTATTATTTATAGCTGCTTTGGCAGCAAATAGTAAGCATTTGTTACTTCCTTCACAGTGATCTCATTCTTGATTTCCTTTTCTTACCTTTTTTCACTGGGTCTTTAAGAACAATTCTGAATAGAAAAGTTGATGTAGATAATCTTGTTGCTGATATTAAAGAAATGTTTAAAAAATTCCATTATTGAGAATGATGTTTCAGATGTTTTTAAAATTTTCTTTATGAGCCTTAAGAAGGCTCTTTTATTAGTAATTTGCAAAAAGATTTTGTCTTGAGTGTCAAGTGATAAATTTTATCTTTTTTTTAATTTTTGAGATAATCTCGTTATTTTTCTCCTCTTACAGTTAACATGGTAAGATAAATCAATATATTTTTTAATACTCAACTAACCATACATCTTACATTCGTGGAATAAACCTAGCTCAACAATTTTATATGTATGTGAACAGAATATTATGACCATCAGATAGAGGAAAATTTCTTGAGACCAAATAAAGTCCTTAAAGCAAACAATATGATAATTGGGCTTCATTAAAATTAAGAATGTTAGTTACTCAAAACAGTATAAAGAGTGATAAAAAACCACAAGCCATATATTTAGAAAAGGTATCTGTAACACAAGTAGAAATATCAGTATCCAACATAGAGAAATCTTATGGTTAATAAGAAAAAGGAAAACAATCCAATGTTTTCTTTTTACTGTTTTTTTAATTTTTAAAATTCTGGCTATTTGACATACAGTGTTATATTAGTTTTAGGTGTACAATATAGTGATTTAACACTTCCATACCTCACCCGGTGCTCAGCACAAGTGCCCTTCTTTTTTTTTTTTTTTTTAAATATTATTTGAAACTGTCTGTATTTATTTTTTTTTTTTTATTTTATTTTTTTTTTTTTATTAAAGAGAGAGAGAGAGAGAGAGAGAGAGAGAGAGAGAGAGAAGCAGGCTCCCCACTGAGCAGGGAGCCCGATGCGGGACTTGATCCCAGGACTCTGGGATCATGACCTGAGCCGAAGGCAGACGCTTAACCATCTGAGCCACCCAGGCGCCCCAGCACAAGTGCCCTTCTTAAGCCCGATCATCTATTTCACCCATTCCCCCACCCACCCCCCCTCCAGAAATGAGCAGTTTGTTCTCTATAGTTAAGAGTCTGTTTCTTGGTTTGCCTCTGTCTATTTCTCTCTCTTTTTTTTCCCCTTTCTTCATTTTTTTTTTCGTTGTTGTTCCTTAAATTCCACATGGCATTTGTCTTTCTCTGATGGACTTATTTCACGTAGCCTAATACTCTCTAGCTCCATCCATGTTGTTGCAAATGGCAAGATTTCATTCCTTTTTATGGCTGAGTAATATTCCATTGTATATGTGCACCCCAATGTTTATAGCAGCATTATTTACAATAGCCAAATTATGGAAACAGCCCAAGTGTCCATCAACTGATGGATGGATAAAGAAGATGTGATTGAATGGAAAATCATTCAATTTTAGATGTGGACAATTACATAAATAAGTGTTTAAAAGAAAAAGACACCTGAGATGGCATAGGCTTGCAGGCCCCTTGCGAGCCAGGGTCATTCAAGGACTGCAGTGAGAGTTAGGAAAGCCAGGCAAACCTGAGCAAGGAGGAGAAAATGTTCTCTTCCCCTTATCTCATGTTGCAAGTTCTGAATGCCTGGATCTGCAAGAAGTGGCTCTTGCCTAGATTAGAGGCGTCCCTCCTTAGGACAAGAACATGCTGTCTCCAGAGGAAGGGTGGCTGAGAGAATTCTTTAATGTATCTTTCTTCAAGGATGTTAGTTTAATCCCATTATGTGTGAAAGTACATATTGTTATGCTTACCTGATTGCTACAAGTATATAGCTATGTGGAAAATAAACGACAGCGTGCAGTTGCAAGTGCTGCCTTTGCTCTGCATCCCCTGTGTCCCGGTGATTTCGCAGCCCTTACCCAGGGACCCCAACGCACTAGACGTTGACAGACACCCAAGTGCCCAATAAACATAAAAAGTGATCAGTTTCATTAATGATCAGGAGAATAGAAAAAGCACAATAAGATACACATTATATCACAATCAGATTGACCAAAAAAATGTAAAAATCTGATATTAGCTAATGGCAGTGTGTTTAAAAATGCAAGTCCTATATTTGGCAGCTGGGAGTGTTAAGTTGGTGTGACTGCTTTGGAAACCCTTTTGCATTATATAAAGTTGGTTCAATTTGAAACAATTTTGCCTTGAACAGTAAGCAAACATTCATAGATGTTTGTATCTTTTACACAGTAGAATCTCCGCCATGTGTGTTTCCAAAGAAGCTCTTTACATTTGTGTAAAAGACATGACTGAGCAATTCTCTATTACTCTATGCCTCTCAAGATTTTTCACCAAGAATTGATTAAGGTAATATACCACATTAACAGTTTAAAGGGCAAGTTTTGTGTGATTATCTACACAGATTCAAAAAAAGCACTTGAAAAATGCAACACTAGTGCATAATTAAAAATAAAACAGAGTAAAATATAAAACCCTTTCAGCCAACTAAGAATAAAAAGGAAGTTTTCTTAGTCTGATAAAGGATATTTACCAAAAATTTAGAGTACACATCACATTTAATAGTGAACTACCAGAAGATCTTTAAAGCCAAGTTTTTGTTCACATTTACCCGTTAGTCTTAACTAGTATAAGAAAGAAAGATAGGGAGGGAGGGAGAGAGAGAGAGAGAGAGAGAGAGAAGAGGAATGTAGAGATGAATTTTACTTTATTGCAAATAGAACTCACAACACAAGGTCAATATGGAAATATCAAAAGTACCACTTTTACTCTAAAAAATAAAATAGATAAAATAATCGATTCACAAATGCAATAAAAATACTAAGTTACACAGGAATAAATATAACAAAGAAGTACTGTAAGTGAATAGATAAAAATATTCAATATTAGATGTCTGCTGCTTCTTTTTTTTATTTTATTATGTTATGTTAATCACCGTACATTACATCATTAGTTTTTGATGTAGTGTTCCATGATTCATTGTTTGCGTATAACACCCAGTGCTCCATTCGGTACGTGCCCTCGTTAATACCCATCACCGGGCTAACCCATCCCCCCACCCCCCTCCCCTCTAGAACCCTCATGTCCGTTGTTTCAAATAAAAAAAAAAGATGTCATTTCAGTCAATGGCCAGATTTCCCCCACCCCCACCCTGGAACTTGAATAACATATTCTAAAATTAATACCAAAGAGTAAATTAATAGAAAAATAAAGTAATTGGAGAATACCCAAGACATTTTGAAGAAGAATATGGGAGGATTAGCCCTACAGGAAATTAAGATTTAATGTAATCCAAAATACTTAAAAGATAATGGTATTGACAATAAACAAAAGATAAAGAGTTAAGTGAAAAATAGACCCTAATCTATGGAAAATTAATATATGACAGAGTTGGTGTTACAAATCAGCAAGAATTCAATGGGTTATTCATAAAATCATTTGGGACAACAGGCAGTCCTTCCTGGAAAAAAATAAAATAAATATATACATACCTCCCAGGAGTATATAAAATTAAGTCCAAGTATATGAAAGACCTAAATTTGGAAAGCAGATATTTAGGCATTAGAAAACAATATAGGAGAATATAGCATGGCCTCAGTGTAGAAAGGGATTCCTAAGCATACACATCACACACACACACACACACACACACACACACACACACACGTTGGTAAAATTTAATACAATAAAAATTTAAATGTCTACATACCAAAAGACACCATAACCAAATTTAAGAATTGGAGATAATCTCTGCAAAGTAGATAACCAGTTGTGGCATTCTGATGAGCACGGAATGTGCTCCAATTCCCTAGATAAAGATGGTCCTGGGACATGATTGCCCTGCCAGGGACCATATTTTCTAGTTCCCCCCTTGCAGCACGGATGGGCCATATACAGTCTCTGCCAGTGGAGTGCAGAAGAAGAGCCAAGTCTGTAACTTCGAGGTGGACGTGGTTTTGAAGTGGCTTTGCCTTCCCCTTCTTTTCTTTCCTCCACCTTCCCTGTGAATGGCAAGGAGCCCGCGGAGTGAAGAATCCCAGGATGGAAAGCACTCGAAGGGTTTTCTTGGCTGCACTGAGTGGAAGCTGCTCCCACCTTACCCCTCCCCCACCCCCTTGCCGCTTTTAAAAGACAGCAAGTCCTGAAACACAGATTTGTACGCAGGAGGATTTTTTAGGCAGTACACCTGGGACAACCCCCAGAGGGAGATGGGGGAAGCAGGGTGGGGCAGAGAGAGAGCAGGAGCCGTGGTGCCCTTGCAGAGAGGCCTCTGCTCATCTCAGACGCCCTCAGCTTGGGAGACTCTTCACAATGATCCCCAGTGGAGATGCAGGAGGCACGGGCCAGGCCTTTGCACTCTTACACCAGCAGATCTTTGGAAGCATCTCCTGCTGGTGCAGGCAGGGAGCCCCTGCGGGAGAGGGACCGAGCTGCAGCTGCCAGCAACCAACAGACCAGCCGCTGGGGAAGTGAGGGCTTGCATCCTGAAGGCGTGATCTGGGTGGCACCCCACACAGTGGTATTTCTTGTTAATGCCATGGATGACTGCAAAAGAGTTGGACCTTGACATCATGTACTGCTATCAACCAGGAACCCAGAGAACCATTCCTGCTGTGTATTCACCGGGAAGAGGACAGAAGTGAACTGACCCCCTAGTAGAAAGACCTTAACCTTCACCGACTATGTCACGGTTTACAAAAACTCTTTCATTTCCATTATTCCTTTGGAGCCTCAAAACCATCCTCTGAGGGACTCCGGTTTTATAGGATAGGACATTGAGACTAAGGACCGTAAGAGCCCAAGTCACACATGCAGAAGATTTTCAGACTAATCCCACTGCCTATTCTCACTTCATTTGGACTCAGTGGTGTGTTCTAGCTTTGTGTCCGAAGTGCCAGTGTGTTCATAAAACCTAACCTTCCCTCAATCTCCAATTTTTGACAACCTTTTAAGCTTCTCTTCAAAGTATAAGTCCAGAACATCCAATGACTTTAAAAAGAAAAAAACGCCCCACAGAATCCATGCATCACTGCTTAAATGTCTGCTTTATAAGTCACCCTTAATAAGGAAGCCTATTAAATTATGCATTTTAGCACCAAATAAACCGATTAGTCTTGACAACCACTGCATCTTACTTACCCACATATTGTACTGGAAACAGATGAAATGTCATAGATATGAATGAACATATCTGAGGAAAGTTTTTATGCTTACGATCTTAAGATAGAGTGTAACAGGTCACTTTAAAGCCATACAGGATGTCTATGGGGAAAATAATCTACTATGGGGGAAAAAAAAAACCCAACTCTCATTTTTATTTTCTTCTACCCATGCACATTTTTCTGACAGTCCGAAGACTCTGCACCTAGTTGGCACCGGGGATCTTCCAGAAACAATGGTGATTATTGGGAGAATCACAAGCCAGCACATTGTGTAAGAGATTTTATAGGTCGATTGGGCCTTCATTCGGAAAAGATGGAAAATATATCTGAATTCTTCATAATGCTGTGACTATTTCTTTACCTTAGTAGCAGGAACACTAGTCAAATAATTTCATGGGGGAAAATACTGAAATACAGCTGTTTTCTGAGTTAGTTTGCAGGATGTGGCTGTTCTATGGCAATTATTTTTCATTTTTTGGCAAAGTCCAAGAAAGATTGATTTAATTCTAGCAGTTCTACATTCTACGAAAAAGGGTCCTCACTTTGGAGATTTGGGGGCATTCAGAAATAAAACATGTACTTTTTATTGGAAGAGGCCACTTGATTCTACGGGAAAAGTCATGATGGGTGAGAAGTCTGGGAGGAGGGGGCCACAAAAGGCGCCATCTGGGTCAGGACACAGGCTCTTATGTGGGTTTCCAGCTGCCAACATCTGCACCCCGATTTCGCCTGGACGCCTGGAGGACATAAAGGGGGCTTTATGTCCAGGCTTTACTAGGGCCAGGAGGAAGAGTGTGAACCAAATTCAGGAAAAAGAGGGATGGAGCTGAGGGCTCAAGGAAGTAGTCCATGACCTGGATGCTTGACTTCTC
Organism: Callorhinus ursinus; assembly: GCF_003265705.2. Lineage (NCBI taxonomy): Eukaryota > Metazoa > Chordata > Mammalia > Carnivora > Otariidae > Callorhinus > Callorhinus ursinus. Next base: position 5,643,658 of record NW_027397125.1, read on the forward strand.
AGAGGACTTCAGGAACTACAGACCAGGAATCCCCACGGTAAGAGCCAGCAAACTTTGAGGCTCAGTTCAAAATTAGAAAGAACAATCTTAAAACCAGAGCCCGGAGGATGTGGGAGGGTGTGTGGAGACTGGGTTCTACTCATCGGTGGGCTAGGGAGTGGGGACAGAAAGTACAGGGGTGGAGCAAAGAAAAGCCCTATATGGGAAAGAAAGGGTGGTTCTCCGCAGGACACGAGGAATAGAGGCCGAGTCCCTGGGGATTCCTCATGGAAGAAAGGCAGACTGAGTTGGTCTGGCTCCTGGCTCTGAGCAGTAGAAAATCCCACATGCGGATCAGGAACTCCCGAACCACCGGAGCCCCTCATTTTAACCCGTGTGGAACCTAAAAACATGAAACTGACAACTTATTAATAGCGAAAGCACAACCCCCACTTTACAGTTGCAAATATGCATCGATTCACTATGGAAGGACATTGCTTTCCCAAGGCCGTGGTACCAAGCAAGCTGAAGGAGAAATCATGATGTTGTTTGGGCTGGCAGGTGTGCGGCGCTGATGGCTATTTCTCCCAGGCCAGAGTGAAGCCTAATTTAGTATCGCTCCCTTGCAGAAAAAGAATTTCTCTTACGACCGGGTGTCTTTTTCTCCCCCCAGCGTCTCTCGGCTTTAAACAGAAGTACACATCTAGTGCAGAGAACTGGAAGGACACAAATCATACCATGACAGCCACTCCATCTTTCTCATGTCACACAGCCTCTACCTCTCTTGTCCCAGTTTCTTAACAGAAGCACCTTGACCTACAGATAAATGGTCTGGTGTGGGCAGGTGGGGTAGGGATGGAGCGCTAATAGTATATGGACCCCTGCTCAGCTATTTAAAACTAACAAACACTGAATTCTAATGTTAATGGAATCAGTTTATTTTTCTCCTTACCATTTAAAGTAGCTAGAGTACCTTAATAAAAGGCATATAAAAACCTTAATCAAGAGTTCCCAAACCAGACCTTTGTCTTTAGGTGCTGAGGTCCAGCAGTGTTTAGCTAGCTGCAAAAATTACGGATTCTGCTAGCTGGAATAAAGCTTTCTAAAGATATTTCTCTTTGATGTTGTGACATGTGGCCCGGCATTTCAATAGACTCATTGGCCAGGCCTGCTCAAAAAATAGAACCTACCCCCAATGGTTGTAATTAGCAGTGAATCTATGAAGACACGTGCTGCATGCAAGACTTTCTAAGCATAGGTTTTAGCCTGGTATTTGGAAAGCTTATCCATTTTTTTGTGATTTATTATTTATGTGGCTGAGTGTTTTCCCATTCCATGTACTTTTTTCTCCCCAAAGAATACCGGACAATATTTGCTAAAACAATGACCATAGGAACCCTCAGTCTTTAATACGTAGCAGTAATATTCCCACCAGAGCAGAGGGAAACATCTACAGTAAACCTGTTGTCGCTTGTCACATTGACCCAAATACTAAAAAAACATTTTGTAAACATGGGCGTTTGTCAGAATCATCTGAAGAACTGTTTTAAAATACGTACTCCTAGGACACATTCCCAGAGAGCTAAATGTTGCTGATCTGCGGGGGACAATTCTTTCCGTAACCCAGGTTGTTCTGACAAAGTGGTATACAGACTTCTCTTAGAGCAAAGAGTTCTAAAGCTCCGTAAAGAAGTGGCATCAATTGTAATTTTTTAATGAAAATAATCAATTGCTCCATAAAGTAGTGAAACATACAATAACGGCACAATTCAGGCAAAGTCGGGAATTGGAAATAGGAATACTATTAGCTAGAACCTTTGAACATCAGGTAGTAAATTATTATGTGAATAGACTCTGCACCTTGTAAAGAAATATACAAATGAATGGTATTTTTATAAATAAATTGGCTTTTGCTATTTACTGGGTGCTTCTAATATAAAGAATTAGATTATTTCCAAGGGTGATGATATAAAAGAAGAATTGCATATTGTGAAATCCTATAAAAACTTCAAGTTTCATATTATGTATTTTAAGGAATGCACCTTTTCACGACTCTTGTAGACGCGAAGTTTTATATCTTTTTGTTTTCCCGGAGGATGAAAAGGACAAGCTTCATGGGGTGCCTTTTACAGACTAGATGGTCCTCATACAGCTTCCTGCATCCTTTAAAGAAACAAGATGAGGTGATTATTAATTACTCGCTAATTTTTGATACCCTGCTTTCTTTCAAATAATATTTAAAGCAAGATAAGTGTGAAGAGATTTAAAATAGATGAAACAGGGACACCTGGGTGGCTGAGTCGCTTAAGCGTCGACTCTTGATTTCAGCTCAGGTCATGATCTTAAGGTTGTGAGATCAAGCCCCACATTGGGCTCCTCGCTCAGTGGGGAGTCTGCTTGAGATTCTCTCCCTCCCTCTCTCTCTGCCCCTCCCCACACACGTGCACGCTCCTTCTAAAATAAATAAATAATAAATAAATAAATAATAAAATCTTTAATAAAATAAAATAGATGAAATAGTCAAATGTGAATTCTCTCTAATATCCTAATTTCGGAGATGGGAGAAAATGAAATCCAGAAATATTTAGATATTTATTCAGTTCATACAGTGTAAAGTGGCAAAAATTGAACTCTCACTAAAGTCTGGCTCTATAATCTATACTCCTCCCCTGTCTTAAGCAGGACTAAAGCTAATTTTGTAAGGAGAAAATATTTTCTGCACATATGTTCTTCCATTAGAATGCTTCAGGTAACAGGACTCTGATACAAACAGAAGAGATTGTAAGGTGGGATCAGCCTTCCCCCCAACTTCGGTGCATTTCACTTTCAGAAATATTTAGATTTTAGGTTATTTTTCATGCTTTTTCTCAGCCTAAAGGTTTTTTTTCTGGAAAATATGCATGAATGGAAAATAGTTTTTTCCATTTTCACCACAGGTTTTTGGCTATTTTTGCATTTGAATAACTGAAAGTGCCAATGTGAAGAGCTGACCTGTTCCATGTGTCCAGTATTACTTAGGAAGATACTGTCAGCCCATGTACAATGGAAAAGCTAAATACTGGGGTTGATAAACAATGGACAAAACATGGCTTTTGAATGTGAATGATGTGCAATCTTGGGTTGTAGAATCATTGATTTGTATGTGGCTGTGGTTTCTCTAATATTTCTTTGTAGAATTGGTGCTTCCTTGCAGCATAATTAAGTTTCCTTTACTTGTTTTTCCTCGATTATGTTTACAGTTTTATTAAAACTATTTTCAGCAGTTGACTGTAATTTTAAACAGTCAGCTAAGAACAGTCTTCTATTTTATTTCTATTCTTCATTGCTGTGTTCTTCTCTCTTCCAGTAACTCACTTCATTAATACATTTTTAAAAACTATTAAATGTCTTTTGTGAAAAGATTTGACTGCAGTGTTAATCACCATGTTGAAAAATTGAAAGCAATTTAAAAGTCCAAACACAGGAAAAGGATTTAATAGTCCCTCAAAATATTAAGAAAACCTAAGAGATGGGTTTACTTAGTGTTACAGGAAAAAAAATACACACACACACATACACACACACACACAAAAACCCTATATTATTAAATGGAAAAGCAAGAAACACAATTATCTTAATTTGTATTCTGAAATCTAGCACACATAAAGAAACATATAAAATATATTGAACAATTTGATCAAATCTAAACTTAATGTTTTATTTTTGTAAAATTTTCCAAGCACAAAAATAAGATTTCAAATATGATTGAGGCCCTCAGTATCATCTTCTTAAATCCTTGGTCTTTGCTGAAGCCTCTGAGTTAACCATTAATAGGAATTCTATGTTTATCATTCCCATCCATGGTTTTATAATCATGATGCATATTTTTATATATGTAATCATTGTATAGGATTTTGGTGTAGCATTTTAAACTTTATATAAATTTGATAAATGTATATGTTCTGCAACTTTCTTTTTCCCCCCACCCAACCTCATATATTTTAGATTTACTCATGCCAATATCTGCAAATTTGATTTATTCAAATAAAATGAAAACATGATTAATACAGGTATTATGAATGAATCTGCTACCAACATTTGCATACACGTCTTTTGTGGATGTATGTTCTTGTTTCTCTTGAATAAATTCCTGGGAATACAACTAGTGGGTTGCATAATAAGTATGTGTTTAACTTATAAGAAGCTGTCAAACTTTCTTTAGAGTGGCTGTGCCATTTTGCATTCCAACCGACAAGGCATGAGAATAACATCTGTTCCTCATCATGCCAACACTTGGCCTCTCTCTTTTTTTTTTTTTTTAAAGTTTTAGCCATTTAAGAAGTGTAGTTATAGATCACTGTGGTTTTACTATGTATCTTTTCATGGATTTATATTCCATTTGTATATCATGTTTTACCTAAGTATCTTTTCAAAGTTATCTATTTTTTTAATGGGGTTGTCTTATTAAATTATAAAGCATCCTTGATATATTCTGGATACTAGTCCTTTATAAGACTGTGTTTTGCAAATACTTTCCTGTTTTTCAATTATTAATGAATGCTGATTTTTAGTAACTGTTTTTTCTTTAATTTTTTTGAATCATCATATGATTTTCTCTTTTATTCTGTTACTGTGGCTGATTATATTAAAAAATTTCCAAATTTTTGAACTATCCTTAATAAATGTATCCTGGAATAGATATGAATTGGTCATGCTTTTTAAAATATTTTGTTAAAAGTATGCACTAATAAGTTCTCTCAAATTTTTGCAAGTATCTTTAGAGATGATGTTAATCTGTGATTGTATTTTCTCTCGTCCCCTTATGCACTCTTTATATCAATGCTATTCTAACCAGATAATATGAGTTGGTAGATTTTTCTTCATATTAATTTTCTGAAATAGATCATATAAAAGTAGTTACCTCTCAATCAAACACATCAAGTCATAAGTCAGTTCACTTTATTATTATTGTTACTTTTTTTAGCCCTGAAGATATATTTCTAAGAGTGTTAATTCCTTTTTCAATCTGGATTTGTTGTACCCTTAGCCTTGTGCACAGTTTTTCTTCAACATCATCATGGGAATTCTTTTCCTTTTCTGTATCTCTCTCTCTTTCTCTCTCCCTTCTTCCTCATTTTGGTGGAACATATCTTCCTGGAAAAGGAATACATTGTTTTGAGAACTGGCAGGTCTAAAATATTCCAATCTACACTTATACTTGATTTATGATTTGACTGGAAATAGAATTCTGAGTTCAAATCATTTCTGATTCATTTTGAAGGTCATTTTCCATTCTTTTCTACCTTCTAGGGCAGTTTGTTGAGAAACCTGATACCATGCTGATCCCTCTGGAATGTGACTCATCCCTGACCCCCCTCCCCTCTTCTTATCCCTGCAAATTCCTCAAATGTCACAATGATCATTTTAATGTATCTGTCAATTTGTTAGACAAAATGTGATATCTCATTACTCATTGAAATCCTGGGGAAATTTCCACTGAAGGCCAGGAGTCACCTTCTGGATTCTTCTCTACATACAGAGGCAAGAAAACCTGCAAACACTAATGTTCTCCCCATTCTTCTGGTGGAGAAATCCACCAGACACAGGACACTAGTTAAATTAAACCCATTTGTCGAATAGATTGAATTCTGTTCACATCTACTCCATTTATCAAATAAGACAACTCTTCTCACTTACGTATGATTTTGCTCCCCACTTTCATTTACCTCATGCCCTAGAGCAAAGCAGACGGTTTGGGATGAATGCCAGGAAGAGAAAGTGGTTAGCACAGATTCCTAAAATACAAAACTTACTTAAACCAAAAAATAAAGTGGGAAAATTAGAAATTCTTACAGGCAAAACTGATATGGCCCTAAAAGAATGTATTTTAGTTGCGATTTATCTCATAAATTAAAAACATGTTCTTAAAGTAAAATTTAAAATTATGTTGAAGTGAAATTTACGATACTGTACATGATTTGTTCTAGCACTTAATTTTAAATAGGATAAAGATGTCAAAAGATGAAGAAAAAGGTCCCATAAAGACTTTTAAGCAGAGATAATTACAAATCACAGTGCCCAAACAAGCCAACGACAAAGTTCCCTCCCCAGAAATTCTTACACTCATCTCCCCACGCGCTCCCCTCACATCCATGCTCTCCCCTGCTCACCCTGGGCTGTGTGTTCAGGAAGGCTGGCCTGTTTGGACTCTAGCTTCCTGGCTGGCCAGGTTCTTGGTGGTTATGTCTGATGAGAAGCAATGGCAGGATATCAGAAGGCAGAGGGTGCGAGAGGAAGGGATTATTCCTCACCCACAGGATGTGTCACTGCCGGTCACTGCCGGTCACATGAGCCTGAATGTGGGTGCGCGCCTCCGCGGTGCAGCCCCTGGCTCCTCTCACCTGGCCACAACTGGCCCTGGGTTCCAGTAGCAGGATTCCTATACCGTACTCCCTCGGGACAGACAGCGAGCCTTAATGGCTTCCTGCCCTCCTTAGACCTCAGGGTGGCTCCACTCCATTCACGCTTTTAAAAGTCCCCTTGTTAAATCTAAATCCTATTCACGTAAAGCCTTTTGAGTATGCTAACACTTCCTCCTGGATTCTCACTGATACCGCCCACCTTCTAGCTCCCCTCCTGGCAGGTTCTGGGATGCCCCCTTTACTCTAGCCAGAAAGCACTTGTAAAGATACCTCAAAGCCTCTAAGCTTTAAGTAAGTCGTGCCTTCTTGTTTCTCTTTATATGCATCTTATGTTTGTCATTTAAAACTCCCCTCCAAATTCACCTTTCCTGGAGACCCTTGCCCCACTCCTGAATGTGACTTAGAGGTACTAGAGTCTATGCATTTTTTCACCTTGTTATTACTTTTGAAAATTGTTTAGAAAATTTTGGGGCACCTGGGTGCCTCAGTTGACTAAGCATCTGACTCTTGATTTTGGCTCAGGTCATGATCTCAGGGTTGTGGGATCGAGCCCCACATCGTTGAGATTCTCCCTCTCCCTCTGCCCCTCCCCACCCCTCTCACACATACTCTCTCTAAAAATTTGTTTTAGAAAATTTTAAATTTACTTTTCTACCTTTCCTCACCCCCAACACTTGCGTTGGACTGAAATCTTCGGAGCGGATGCTATGTCTTGGTCTTCTTTGACCTTCCAGCACTTAGAAAGAGTCTGTTGGCTCTGATCAGTTAATGGAGAGAAACCATAAGCATCGCAGTCAATTGGGAGGTTATTGCAGTAGGTTGAACACAGGGGAGAAAAAGACATTAATGAATAAAAATAAAGAAGAGGGAGAAGACAAGAAACATAAGTAGTTAACACGAATAATTTTGTGGATTCAGGTTCCTACTGCCAGAAGTTAGGACGTGCAGAGAGAATATGACTTAGGAGGAAGATGGACTTAAGGCATCTTTCAGGGATGCAGGTGCTTGGGGGGAGCAGAAGCCTGGGGAAGAGTGCCCTTGGATACAGATATGCACATCTTCTCCTCTTCGGGGTTGAAGCCAAGAGACTGGCTGAGATTTCAGAGGGAAATCAGTCGGTATGGGCTGTGTGAGAGCCGGGGCTGTGGGAGGGGAGCCAACAAAGTGGAACCAGTGCAGGGGACAGAGACGAGCAGAGAGGGCAACAGTCTCGGAGGGCCACAGAGAAATGGGTGGAGAGTCTCCGGAATCAGTAGGTTATGGACAAAATCATCAGGATCAGGCAAAGGGAAAGAAGAGGTCAGCAACAGGGTGCCTGGGTGGCTCAGTTGGTAAGCGACTGCCTTCGGCTCAGGTCATGATCCTGGAGTCCCGGGATCGAGTCCCGCATCGGGCTCCCTGCTCAGCAGGGAGTCTGCTTCTCCCTCTGACCCTCCCCCCTCTCATGTGCTCTCTCTCTCTCTCTCTCATTCTCTCTCTCTTTCAAATAAATAAATAAATCTTAAAAAAAAAAGAAGAGGTCGGCAAGATTAGCATTACGAACCCCTTGGGTGGCTTGGAGGGCAGTCAGATTTCAGGGGGTTGAGAAAGAATTTGGGGGTGAACTGGCAGGGAAAAGAAACTTAGGAATTCTGAAGAGATGACGATGTGAGGAGAGGGCACCCTTTTAAACTGGATAGGAAAGAAGATGAAAGCCTACCTAGATTTCTTTGAAATTCTTTCCCAAAGCAACCAAGAAATCCCATCCTCAATCTCTGTGGTTTCAGATTTGCAATTTGCCTTAGAGTATTGCTTCCTAACTGTCTTTTGGTGGACAGGTCGTGAGAGGATCATTGGCAGCAACACATTCCGGAGGACATATTTGCGTGACATTTTACTATTTTCATAATTCACTCCAGTGTACTGAAACTTTGCTTTATTACGTTTTCCTCATCATTCCACAGATGGTACTCTTCAGGCTTTGGTATTTCCACCTTGTGATCTCTTTAGTGCAGAGACCTGTCCACTCCATTCGGAAATCCTTAGGCCCCTTTGCAATTTGTAGTCACTTTTTCAGGGAAGGGGTTTTAGCAAAACCCCTTAAGGCAAGTCAGCATTCGATGGTTCACTCAAGTTTAAGGTTTGGGAATGAGGTCTTCCTATTAGAAACTAGAAAATACCCATAAAGAAAGCTTTACTAACAGGAAGAGAAAAAGTCGCATTTCCTTGATTTAAAAAAAGAACAGGGGAAATGCTTATTTCTTCCTGAGAAGGCTTTTTGCCAAGTCAAAATCACCAGGATTTTCATTATAATAGCCAAATGCTCCCAAGATTGCTTTGCTGGACCCAGTGATCGTCTCTTAGTTCCCTGCAGGAAAAGTTGGAAAAGATGGACACAGATACTGATGTGGTGCTTCCTCAGAAAACAGAAAGGGAAGAACAAGTTGATGAGAACACAGGATAAAATAAATTCCGTGACTAGACGCATGTGACAGACACAGCCCCACAGGCAGGAAACGTGGCGCGGGTGTTTTTTTAGTTAGAAAAAGGAAAGAAAATGGGATTCTAAAATTTAAAAAAAGAACCTGAAAGATAATAGTCCCTGCTGAAATTGAAGATTTGGGTGTCTTGCAAAAGGTGTGTAGAGAGAATAGACCTGCAGAGGGAATACAAGAAAAGATCTGGGGGGTGCGTGGGTGGGTGGATTTTTTTTTTTTTTTCCTCTCTTCTCATCTTTGCCTGTAAAGATCCATTCTGAGTTAGGAGTGCAGAATCATTTGTATTCTTGCTTGGAGATAACGATCTCTATTGCACTTCAGCTTCTGCCATCTGGAGGACACAAGCCACAGAAATCCTATTACCATAGTCCCCGATTCAGTGATAGAGATGGAATGAAGGGGACAACTGGTATTGTTAATAGAGGGAGTAGGTTCCTAAATCTTAGTAGAAATCATATTACATTTTTTAAAATAATTTTTTATTGTTATGTTAATCACCATACATTACATCATTAGTTTTTGATGTAGTGTTCCATGATTCATTGTTTGTGCATAACACCCAGTGCTCCATGCAGAATGTGCACTCTTTAATACCCATCACCGGGCTAAACCATCCCCCCACCCCCCTCCCCTCTAGAACCCTCAGTTTGTTTTTCAGACTCCATCGTCTCTCATGGTTCGTCTCCCCCTCCGCTTACACCCCCTTCATTCTTCCCCTCCTGCTATCTTCTTCTTCTTTTTTTTTTCTTAACATATATTGCATTATTTGTTTCAGAGGTACAGATCTGTGATTCATCAGTCTTGCACAATTCACAGCGCTCACCATAGCACATACCCTCCCCAATGTCTATCACCCAGCACCCCATACCTCCGACCCCCCACCACTCCAGCAACCCTCAGTTTGTTTCCTGAGATTAAGAATTCCTCATATCAGTGAGGTCATATGATACATGTCTTTCCCTGATTGACTTATTTCACTCAGCATAACACCCTCCAGTTCCATCCACGTCGTTGCAAATGGCAAGATCTCATTCCTTTTGATGGCTGCATAATATTCCATTGTGTATATATACCACTTCTTCTTTATCCATTCATCTGTCGATGGACATCTTGGCTCTTTCCACAGTTTGGCTATTGTGGACATTGCTGCTGTAAACATTGGGGTGCACCTACCCCTTCAGATCCCTACATTTGTATCTTTGGGGTAAATACCCAGTAGTGCAACTGCTGGATCGTATGGTGGCTCTATTTTCCTCAACTGTTTGAGGACCCTCCATACTGTCTTCCAGAGTGGCTGGACCAGCTTGCATTCCCACCAACAGTGTAGGAGGGTTCCCCTTTCTCCGCATCCCCGCCAACATCTGTCGTTTCCTGACTTGTTAATTTTAGCCATTCTGACGGGTGTGAGGGGGTATCTCATTGAGGTTTTGATTTGGATTTCCCTGATGCCGAGTGATGTTGAGCACTTTTTCACGTGTGTGTTGGCCATTTGGATGTCTTCTTTGGAAAAATGTCTGTTCATCTCTTCTGCCCATTTCTTGATTGGATCATTTATTCTCTGGATGTTGAGTTTGATAAGTTCTTTATAGATTTTGGATACTAGCCCTTTATCTGATATGTCATTTGCAAATATCTTCTCCCATTCTGTCGGTTATCTTTTGGTTTTGTTGACTGTTTGTTTTGCTGTGCAAAAGCTTTTTATCTTGATGAAATCCCAATAGTTCATTTTTGCCCGGGCTTCCCTTGCCTTTGGGGATGTTTCTAGGAAGAAGTTGCTGTGGCTGAGGTGGAAGAGGTTGCTGCCTGTTTCTCCTTTAGGATTTTGATGGACTCCTGTCTCACACTTAGGTTGTTCAACCATGTGGAGTCTATTTTTGTGTGTGGTGTAAGGAAATGATACAGTTTCATTCTTCTGCATGTGGCTATCCAATTTTCCCAACACCATTTGTTGAAGAGACCGTCTTTTTTCCACTGGACATTCTTTCTTGCTTTGTCAAAGATGAGTTGACCATAGAGTTGAGGGTCCATTTCTGGGCTCTCGATTCTGTTCCATTGATCTATGTGTCTGTTTTTGTGCCAGTACCATACTGTCTTGATGATGAGAGCTTTGTAATAGAGCTGGAAGTCCGCAATTGTGATGCCACCAGCTTTGCTTTTCTTTTTCAACATTCCTCTGGCTATTCGGGGTCTCTTCTGGTTCCATACAAATTTTAGGATTATTTGTTTCATTTCTTTGAAAAAGGTGGATGGTATTTTGATGGGGATTGCACTGAATGTGTAGATTGCTCTAGTTAGCACTGACATCTTCACAATGTTTGTTCTTCCAATCCATGAGCATGGAATGTTTTTCCATTTCTTTGTGTTCTCTTCAATTCTTTCATGAGTATTTTATAGTTTTCTGAGTACAGATCCTTTGCCTCTTTGGTTAAATTTATTCCTAGGTATCTTATGGTTTTGGGTGCCATTGTAAATGGGATCGACTCCTTGATTTGTCTCTCTTCTGTCTTGTTGTTGGTGTATAGGAATGCCACTGATTTCTGTGCATTGATTTTATATCCTGCTACTTTACTGAATTCCTGTATGAGTTCTAGCAGTTTTGGGGTGGAGTCTTTTGGGTTTTCCACATACAGTATCATATCATCTGCAAAGAGTGAGAGTTTGACTTCCTCTTTGCCGATTTGGATGCCTTTGATTTCTTTTTGTTGTCTGATTGCTGTGGCTAGGACTTCTAATACTATGTTGAATAGCAGTGGTGAGAGTGAACATCCCTGCCGTGTTCCTGAACTTAGGGGAAAAGCTCTCAGCTTTTCCCCATTGAGAATGATATTGGCTGTAGGTTTTTCATAGATGGCTTTTATGATATTGAGGTATGTACCCTTTATATTCTGAAGAGTTTTGATCAAGAAAGGATGCTGTACTTTGTCAAATGCTTTTTCTGCATCTATTGAGAGGATCATATGATTCTTTTTCTTTCTTTTGTTAATATATTGTATCATGTTGATTGATTTGTGGATGTTGAACCAACCTTGCAGCCCAGGGATAAATCCCACTTGGTCATGGTGAATAATCCTTTTAATATACTGTTGGATCCTATTGGCTAGTATTTTGGTGAGAATTTTTGCATCCATGTTCATCAAGGATATTGGTCTGTAATTCTCCTTTTTGATGGGGTCTTTGTCTGGTTTTGGGATCAAGGTAATGGTGGTCTCATAAAATGAGGTTGGAAGTTTTCCTTCCATTTCTGTTTTTTGGAACAGTTTCAGGAGAATAGATATTAATTCTTCTTTAAATGTTTGGTAGAATTCTCCTGGGAAGCCATCTGGCCCTGGGCTTTTGTTTGTTGGGAGATTTTTGAAGACTGCTTCAATATCCTTAGTGGTTATAGGTCTGTTCAGGTTTTCCATTTCTTCCTGGTTCAATTTTGGTTGTTGATACATCTCTAGGAATGCACCCATTTCTTCCAGGTTATCTAATTTGCTGGCATAGAGCTGCTCATAATATGTTCTTATAATTGTTTGTATTTCTTTGGTGTCGGTTGTGATCTCTCCTCTTTCATTCATGATTTTGTTGATTTGGGTCATTTCTCTTTTCTTTTGGATTAGTCTGGCCAGGGGTTTATCAATCTTGTCAATTCTTTCAAAGGACCAGCTCCTAGTTTCGTTGATCTGTTCTACTGTTCTTTTGGTTTCTCTTTCATTGATTTCTGCTCTGATCTTTATTATTTCTCTTCTCCTGCTGGGTTTAGGCTTTCTTTGCTGTTCTTTCTCCAGCTCCTTTAGGTGTAGGGTTAGGTTGTGTATTTGGGCTCTCTTGTTTCTTGAGAAAGGCTTGTATTGCTATATACTTTCCTCTCAGGACTGCCTTTGCTGTATCCCAAAGATTTTGAACAGTTGTGTTTTCATTTTCATTGGTTTCCATGAATTTTTTTAATTCTTTAATTTCCTGGGTGACCCATTCATTCTTCAGTAGGATGCTCTTTAGCCTCCATGTATTTGAGTTCTTTCTGACTTTCCTCTTGCGGTTGAGTTCTAGTTTCAAAGCATTGTGGCCTGAAAATATGCAGGGAATAATCCCAATCTTTTGGTACCAGTTGAGACCTGATTTGTGACCTAGGATGTGATCAATTCTGGAGAATGTTCCATGGGAACTAGAGAAGAATGTGTATTCCGTTGCTTTGGGAGGGAATGTTCTGAATATGTCTGTAAAGTCCATTTGGTCCAGTGTATCATTTAAAGTCTTTATTTCCTTGTTGATCTTTTGCTTAGATGATCTGTCCATTTCAGTGAGGGGGGTGTTAAAGTCCCCCACTATTATTGTATTGTTGTCAATGTGTTTCTTTGCTTTTGTTATTAATTGCCTTACATAATTGGCTGCTCCCATGTTCGGGGCATAGATATTTACAATTGTTAGATCTTCTTGTCGGATAGGCCCTTTAGGTAGGATACAGTGTCCTTCTTCATCTCTTATTGCAGTCTTTGTTTTAAAATCTAATTTGTCTGATATAAGGATTGTCACCCCAGCTTTCTTTTCGTGTCCATTAGCATGGTAAATGGTTTTCCAGCCCCTCACTTTCAATCTGGGGGTGTCTTTGGGTCTAAAATGACTCTCTTGCAGACAGCATATGGATGGGTCTTGTTTTTGAATCCAATCTTATAGCCTGTGTCTTTTGACTGGGGTATTGAGCCCATTTACATTCAGGGTAACTATTGAAGGGTATGAATTTAGTTCCATTTTATTGCCTGTAAGGTGACTGTTACTGTATATTGTCTGTGTTCCTTTCTGATATGCTGCTTTTAGGCTCTCTTTTTTCTTAGAGGACCTCTTTCAATATTTCTTGGAGGGCTGGTTTTGTGTTTGCAAATTCCTTTAGTTTTTGTTTGTCCTGGAAGCTTTTTATCTCTCCTTCTATTTTCAGTGATAGCCTAGCTGGATATAGTATTCTTGGCTCGATATTTTTCTCATTTAGTGCTCTGAAGATATCATGCCAGTCCTTTCTGGCCTGCCAGGTCTCTGTGGATAGGTCTGTTTTGCCAATCTAATATTTCTACCATTGTAGGTTACATATCTCTTCTCCTGAGCTGCTTTCCGGATTTTCTCTTTGTCTCTGAGACTCATAAGTTTTACTATTAGATGTCGGGGTGTTGACCTATTTTTATTGATTTTGAGAGGGGTTCTCTGTGCCTCCTGGATTTTGATGCCTGTTTCCTTCCCCACATTAGGGAAGTTCTCTGCTATTATTTGCTCCAATATACCTTCTGCCCCTCTCTCTTTCTTCTTCTTCTGGGATCCCAATTATTCTAATGTTGTTTTGTCGTATCGTATCGCTTATCTCTCGAATTCTGCCCTCGTGATCCTGTAGTTGTTTCTCTTTCGTTTTCTCAGCCTCTTTATTTTCCATCATTTGGTCTTCTATATCGCTGATTCTCTCTTCTGCCTCATTTATCCTGGCAGTTAGTGCCCCCATTTTTGATTGCACCTCATTAATAGCCTTTTTGATTTCAACTTGGTTAGATTTTAGTTCTTTTATTTCTCCAGAAAGGGTTTCTCTAATAACTTCCATGCTGTTTTCAAACCCAGCTAGTATCTTTAAAGTCATGATTCTGAACTCTAGGTCCGACATCGTACTAATGTCAGTATTGAGTAGGTCCCTGGCTGATGGCTCTTGTTCTTTTTGCTGAGGTGATTTTTTTCGTCTTGTCATTTTGTCCAGAGGAGAATAGATGAGTGAGAGAACAGAATACTAACAGGTTAACAACGTGTCCAGCAAATATACTCTATACAAATCAGAAAAGACCTGAAACCAGGGGACAAGAAAGGGAAAGGAAGAAGAGAAAAAAAAGGAAAAAGATAAAGATAAAAACAAAAACAGAACAAAACAAAACAAAAAAACAGAATATGATCAAATATGATCAGGCTAGTGCATAGATCAGTTCCACACACTAGCTTTTGGGCATATTTTGGTCTTTTAGAAGAAAGTGCCTGCTAAATTTTAAAGGAAGAAAGACTTATATATGTACAAAATAAGGGTTGATAGAATGAGGGATGGCAGATGAATGTAAAGATGAAAATTTTAAAAGATTTTATAAAAGGAATTGATAAGATAAGAAGTTGTTTTTAAAAAGAAAGAAGATTTAAAAAGAAAAAGAAAAAAGAAAAAAAGGTAGAGAATGTGATCAGGCAGGAGACTAGAACAAAGCCATACACTAGTGATTTAGGGTATATTTTGATCTGTTAGAAGAAATTGTATCTCAAAATTTTAAAGAGAGAACAACTTAATATATATGCCAAAAATAAGGGTAACTACTATGAAGGGATAAAAATATGACTCTAAAAATGAAAAATAAAAAATGTTTTTTTTAAAAAGGGATTGATAAGATGTTGTTTGAAAAAGGGAAAAAGAAAAATTAAAAAAAAACAGTTAAAAAAATTAACTTTGAAAAACTAATGAGTCATGGTAAAAAAGCCATGAATTCTATGTGCAGTATTCCCCTAGCGCTGGAATTCTCCCATTCTCCTTGATCGGTAAACTTGGTCTTGGCTTGCTGGCTGTTCGTGCTGATCTTCTGGGGGAGGGGCCGTGGTTACCAAATGTCTTTGCTGGAGGCGGAATTGCCCCGCCCTTGTCGGTCCGGGCTAAGGAAGCTGCTCCGGTTTGCTCTCAGGAGCTTTTGTTCCCTGCAAGCTCTCGGTACAGCTTTGGAGGACCAGAGTGAAAATGGTGGCCTCCCAATCTCCGCCCCGAGGAGCTGAGAACTCGGGGCCCCGCTCCTCAGTGAGCCCCCAGAGAAAAGCAGTCACTCCCGTGTCCCCGGTCTCCGGCCGCACTCCGTGCTCACCCAGCCTGTGACCGAGCGTTTCTATCTCTGGCACCCGACCCCGTGTGGAGTCTCCAAACCCAGCAGATCCCTGCGGTGCGCTCCTGCGCCGCTCCTCCCCGGGAAGGAAGGGGAGTCTCCCCGGATCTGCCGCTTGTTGGGTCCCTGCTGGAGGAGCAGTGGCCCGACTAGGCCGCGGATCACAGTTTATGGCCACCCCGAGCTGAGAGCCCGCGCCTCGGCTCCGTCTCTGCAGCCGGCTTCCCCGCTCCGATCCCTGGGAGCTCTGCCGCACTCAGGCACCCCCGGTCTTTCTGTGACCCCGAGGGTCCTGAGACCACACTATCCCGCGAGGGTTTCACCCCCCGCTTAGCCACTGGAGCGACGTCCCTCAGCGGAGCCGACTTCTAAAAGTTCCGATTTTGTGCTCCGCGGCTCTATCACTTGCCAGAAGCGGCCGATGGAGGCCCCCTCCCCCGCCGTCTATCCTCCCGACTACCGCCTCGGATTCACTTCTCCGCACGTCCTACCTTCCAGAAAGTGGTCGCTTCTCTGTTCAGAGAGTTGTTGCTACTCTCCTCTTCGATCTCCTGTTGAGTTCATAGGTGTTCAGAATGGTTTGATCCCTATTCAGCTGAATTCCTGAGACCAGACGAAATCCAGGACTCCTACTCCTCCGCCATCTTGCTCCGCCCCCCATATTACATTTTTGAGCAGAGACATAAGTTTGAAAGAGTATTTTGATATTTGGATGATGATGGCTACTTTCTATCCTTCAAAAACTTAGGAGGGGTGGAAAGACAAACGGAGAAGCTGAACTCTTGCTCCCTAGCAAGGCTGGAGCTGACAGAGAAGCAGAGAGTGAATTGGCCGGTTGTGAAGGGGTATTTTCCAACATACCTTTATGATTTCTTTACTTTTTAGAAGCATTTCCTGTACTTTAATCTTCTGATTCTGAATGTTCGAATTTTGTGTGCGTTCCCTGCTAAACAGCCAAGAGACCCAACTCATAACAGGAAAGATTTTTTTTTCTGCAGAATCTTACACTGTGTTTCTTCTCAGAGACTGAAACCCTCAGACACCATCTCTCCTTGAACAATAAAAGTGAGGCTCCTTGCTGCTGGGATGTTTCCAACATAACTGTTTTGGGAGGGTTAAGTAAAATGATGCTATAAGCT
Source organism: Callorhinus ursinus (assembly GCF_003265705.2). NCBI lineage: Eukaryota > Metazoa > Chordata > Mammalia > Carnivora > Otariidae > Callorhinus > Callorhinus ursinus. The sequence continues at coordinate 5,660,508 of NW_027397125.1, forward strand.
CCCTGATTAAATACATTCACCAGGATCCCCAGAAATGACAGAAATTCATACTCAGCCAGATTTGTCTGCCATAAAATATACACACTGATGTGTAATGTCATTTTCTTTCTATGGAATACTTTGCCACGAGCACTTTGACAGAAGCCTCTAAAGCAAACCCTTACACTAAGGTAACGTCCTAGATGAAGAGGGGATCTGCTGTGGGCGATAGGAGTGCGTAGGGGTGACCTGCAGACTCGATGTATTCAGCTCCTACCTTCATGCATGCCTCTCTGGGAGGCTAGAAGGACGGAGCTCAGCTATTCCCTGTGCCTATCAAGACTGCAATTTGTATCCCTTCCCTTCATTTCAAGAAAAGCAACTCTGCTCTGGTATTCTTGACATCTACCCACTGAGGTAGAGATTATTTTTTGTTGTTATTGCTAGTTTCCATTTCTACCCCTAGTTTTCCTCTGGGGTGTCATCCTACTATGAATCTCAGTCTATGTGGAATTATTGGTATCAGCCTGAGCTACAGAGATATGCACACAACTCAAGCCTGGTGAAGCAGAATACTCCATTCTCCCAGCCATGTTCTTAGGTCCGGGATGGCCAAGGGTCCCAATCAGAACCAACATGATGGAATCTTTGGACACTTGCAGGGCCTGTTGAAAGATGTATTATCTCTTTCCCCTTGCCTTGAAGGTCTGGGAATGCAAGCCTAGAGCTGTTGGCAGCCACTTTGTTGTCACAAGGGGTGACTGACTGAGCATGGCATCAACACACGGGAATCTAGTGGCATGATACATTCTTATGAAGAACTGAAAGAATTTTCAGAATAAAGTAATAATACTAGCTGGTATGCTAACACAGGTCTGCCAGTCTTGTTCTTAGCTTCTCATTGTCTCTGCCCCTGCTGCTCTATTGAGACCTTACTCCCTTTTTCATGTCTTAACGGCTTCTGCTTACTCATGGCTTTTAATTACTGCTTTCCCTTTATGTGTGTCTTGGCTTCTGTGCTTCTCTACTATCTGGGTCCTATTGTGTGTTTTTCCTAATCAACATAATCAAGTAAGGTCTAGTTGTTCTCTGCCCAGTGCAGAGTGCTTCTGTTGGGAAAATATAAACTTTTATTTAATACACACACACACACACACACACACACATTATAGGGGAGGAAAAACTTCTACCCTCTTAGATTCTGTGACTGGGCTTGAGAATTAAACATACAGCAAATTAGCAGGAGAAAATCATGGGTTTTATTTAATATATTTCTTTTTTAAGATTTTATTTATTTATTTGACAGAGAGAGAGAGAGACACAGCGAGAGAGGAAACACAAGCAGGGGGAGTGGAGGAGGGAGAAGCAGGCTCCCCGCCAAGCAGGGAGCCCGATGTGAGGCTCGATCTCAGGACCCTGGGACCATGACCTGAGCCGAAGGCAGATGCCCAACGACTGAGCCACCCAGGCGCCCCTATTTAATATTTTTACGTGTATGTGGGAGTCTTCATAAGGAAAGTTAAAAACCTAAGAAATAATTGAGCTGGAAACTTATGTATCTTTTGAAACAAAGAATAACAAATTGTGGGGAGGTGACAGGACAGGGAAGCGTGGGCTGGGGCAGTAAACTGTGGGATGATGCTGAGGAAATCCACAGGGGAGCTAATGGAAGATAAGAATTGTTTTAGTAAGCGGTTTGTACAGATCCATTTTGGTGTCAACTCTGAGTCTCCAGTGATAAGAATATTCTCCTCTTCCTGGTGCAGGGAGGATACACTTTTCATGGGAAATCTCATGACCTGCCTTTAGGTAGAAAAGAGGAAGACAGAGAGCTCTTATTCCATCTGTGGTTTCTCAAGTGCCTTCTGCTCAAAATAATCAATATGCCAAAGTGGCAGTTTTGGGGGCTGACATGTTCTGAATTCCTTCAATACTTTTTTATAATATACAAGTAGAATCTATACTTTTAAAATTATCTATTGAACACCTACTGTGTGCTAGGCATTGTTCTATGCATGTTAAACTCATATTCACTCATTTTATTCTCATCGAAACCCACCATATAGCCAGTAAGCTGAGGAGCAGTATTCCAATTTTTAGACTCTGCATTATTAACTTTTCCTCTATAATGACCTGGGTTTACTTGGCCACGGCATGTCACAGGTCCCATCGACTGTGGGACTGTGCCCTCTGTGCCCAATCTATACATGAGGGGTCCTTTGTGTCAGGGGCCAGATGTGGGCAGATCACCTCCGCCAAGTGTGGCATGGCAGCCAATAGGTAGGAAAGGACCTCTGTCCTCCTGGGGCTCTTCCCCAGCATTTGTGAGGAAAACACATAACTTCAAGTAATTGTTTCCTCTTTCAAGAGGAGTACTTGGTCAAACAAATCCTTCCTCACAAGGACTGGGGGCACATTGCAAGCCTCTTCTGCTCTCCTGGTCCCTCCCTACTGCTGCCAACCTGCTCACACTCCCCTTTCCATGTGGATCACATCCATCTTCTTCATGGCACTTATCACGAAGCTGACTAATATCTACTTTCCTGTGTGTGTCCCTCTCTAACGTTTATCTTCTCCATTTCCATCAGGGCTGAAAATGTAATGTTTCATCACTGCTGAATCATTAGCAGATTTTGGCTGTAGTGAGCCATTGCATAAATGAGCAAAGAAAGGAAGGAACGAATGAATCCCTTATCTGGATTTCTCCTTTAGGAAAAGAAATTTCTGAAAGAGAGATGAAAGGGTGATGCTCAGGAACGAAAACAAGTCTTCTAGGAAGGCAAAGAAATGGCTATCTACACTGCTATATAAGCTATGGCAGCCCAATCAAGTTGGATAGTAGCTCCGGTTAATATTGTATGAGACAGATGCTGTACAGATAAGGTGACCGTGTGTTCCAGTTTGCTTGGAACAGTTCTCATTTGTCTCTGTTGATCTGGCATCCTGTCTGGGTTAGCATCTGTCTGAGATAACGTGATTAAATTTCAATCCTTGGTGACCTGTCTCCCTTTTCCTGGCTCCTTCCAGGCCTAAAGGAACCTATACCTCTCTTTCAAGGGGAACATCCATGTGGGTTGGGGTTGCTGACAACACCAAGTGTTCTCAGTCCTGGTCCCCTCTCAGCCTCCGGTGGTTGGGGGAGAAACACCCCAACTTGCCACCCATGATGACGACTTCATCTGCCAGCCAAATGTGCCACAGACACAGCCATTTGCTTCAGCATGTACAAAGGTGCAGCTGCAAATGGGGGAATCCGAGGAAAATATCTGTGGGAAATAGCATGTCCTTTCGTCCTCGAAAGTATGAATTGTATGGACACCTTTTCTGGAAACCTCGGTCTTTCCTATTTTTAATCTCATTTTACCTTTATATTTTTTCATTTTTTTTATTATGTTATGTTAATCACCGTACATTACATCATTAGTTTTTGATGTAGTGTTCCATGATTCACTGTTTGCGTATAACACCTAGTGCTCCATGCAGAACGTGCCCTCTTTAATACCCATCACCAGGCTAACCCATCCCCCCACCCCCCTCCCCTCTGGAACCCTCAGTTTGTTTCTTAGAGTCCCTTTATATTTTTTGTAGATATTTGTGGTTCTGAAATTTTTATTTACAAAAGGCCTGTTAAACACTCAGATTCCAAGACTCACTTATAGATATTAAGATTCATTAGGCCAAAGGTGGGACCCAGGAACCTGCATTTTCAACAGGTTTGCTCAAAGATCCTGCCACAAGTGGTCTACAGAACACACTTGGAGAAAAGCATGGATCTGCACGGGGGGCAGTGCATTCCCAATGGCGAGGCGTGCTGGTAGAAAGAATTTCGGGTCTGACTGAGGATCCCGGTACTCTAGGGAGAGGAAAGATGCAAACCAAATTTTAGTCAGCTTCCTGAACCTTCTCCTGGGCTCATCTGTGCAATGTCTTGTAAAATCCAGGTTTAGCAAGAACCCTGCTAAGTCAGTTCAGGAAGAGTCCGCCATCCTCCACACCTGCTCACACTCAATACATGATTGAGTTCCTCCTCCTCACCCCGCAGGCCTGTCTTCAGCAAAGATCCTGTAAGGCTGGTTTTTAGCCTGACTCCCTCTCACTCTTGATGTTTCCTTTTAGGAACTTCCCATCCGTTGACAGCACCCTGCTCCTAGACTCTAAACTCCCGCTTGCCCCCGTTGCATTTGGAATTACATCTAGTTCTGTACTGAGCTCTCTCTTCTCCTATTGTCCTAGTCTTGAATAAAATCTGTTTTTACTGTTTAACTACTGTCCAGCTCTGTTTTTTCTTCAACAAGGCAGATATTTACATGGAGATACTGTGGACAAGATGGGTAGGTTTCATCTCAACAGGTTGGAAATAGAAAACCTGATTGTGGGTTTAAATATGTAAATATACATTATAGATTTTCTTTTAGACGGTACATTTTTTTTTCTGAATATCTGAAAACATCCTGCTTAAAAAAAGAAAAGAAAAGAAAAGAAAAGAAAATCAACCCATCTGCTGTGTTTGCTATGCACAAAAGAAAATGTTCCGAGTTGAGTTGAATTTCTCTGAAGTCATTGTACCCAATTGGTGTTCAACAATAACAGCTCCAAAATCTACACCGTTCCTTTCAAAAAAGACCTGTGTGACATATTTCTCGTGGTGCCCATATGGAGCAAGATGAAGCAAGGGACACAGTCCCTAGAGCCAGGTGCCACTCAGGCTCGCCATGTGCTAGCACAGGTTCAGGCAGTGTGGCTGGCCACCCAGAATCAAAACGCACATGCACGCACGGCCAGTGTTCGAGAACCTGGCAACACATTTCTGTCTTAGTAGAGGATGAAAGCAACCCGAACAGTGAGTGGCATTTGTTAAATGTCAGCAGCATTTGAAAAGAACAACAAAGACAGAATTCCGTGAAATTCATAAAGTTCTGGAAGTAGCCGTAAGGTACCCCAGAAAAAAAAAGCCCTTTATTGGAAGGGAGAGAATCTTGAGGTTTGAGTCCTGTCTCCATTTACTGGGTGTGTGAAAATGTCAATTCTTTGAGTGCAAAAGATGGAGAGTAAAATTATGTGTTGTGCTTGATTGTCTCATGTCTTCGGAATTTTGTCCGTGATGGGGGGGGGGTGACAAGAGCTACTGTATATCATTGTCCCACAGCAACAAGTTAAACCCCATGGGGGACCATTTACAAAAGCAGCTGATCTGAGCACAGAACTCTGGGTCTGGAGTCCCTGAGTCCCCCAGTGGGAGGGGATGGAGCGAGGGAAAGAGTAATTTACATGTTGAAGATGCCCAAGAGCCTCTGGGCGTGGGTCTTGGGGTCTGAATCCTTGGGTTTGAATTCTTGGGTCTTGTGGTTTCTAGCCGGGTGACCTTCGGCAAGCAACTTAGACTCTGACTCTCTACATCTCTATAAAATGGTGAATCATAATATTTACTTCTTGGGATTGTTGTGAGGGTTTAGAAATAGCTTCTAAACGAAAAGTGCTTGATAGACATTAGCACCCAGCACATTCTAAATGGTACTAGGATGATCCCCCTCAGTGAGACACAAGATGAAAATCAGCAGCATGACATGAACGTCGTTAACTCAAAACTTCTCGCTTAGCATATTCTGGAAAATTCACTTCTGATTTTTGAGGCTTTTAGAATTATAATCGAGATGCCCACTGCTGACCCCTCTTTTAAACCTTTTCTTTCTAATCCTTTGTTAAGAGAATGGATTCAATGAACTTCTCTCTATGGCAGATTTTTTAAAGACCTTTTTGAAATACAGTTGTTTCAGTGAAAGTTACTGTAGAGAAAAAAAAATAAAAGGAGTGGGGTGGAGTTGGGTAGGGAGGGTTTCCAGGGTCAAAGAAAGTTTGCGGACACTCCAGATTATTATTCTTTTTTTCTGAAGAACTTTTCAGAGATTCTTAGTTATATAATAAATACTTATTTAGTGCTTTTAAATAAGTGCCTGGCCCTGTTGTGTTTTATAAACAGTAACATACCAATCCTATCAGGTAGAAGATATTACCCTCATTTTACCAATAAGAAAACAGACAGGTTAAGTACATAGCCTGAGGTCTCACAGCTAAGAAAGGGCGAGCTGATATTCTGGTCCCTGGCCTCTGCTTTGAACCCCTTGCCCAGGCTAATAGGCAGTTAGAAGCTCCCAGAGGAAGCCTGACCCTCCAGCTCTGTGGTTTCCTCTACTTATTTCTACAGAAACCACTTTTTTTTGCAGAACATCTATAAGACTAGTTTTCTCCATAATTCACAAATTCATTGACCTCAATAGGGAAAGGGAATTTACATTTATTGACCAGCTGCTATATGCCAGGGATAGTGCTGGGGTTTTGCTCCCCACAGTGAAAGGTAGGCAGTACACCAGCGATCTTTCACTGGATAACGCCGGGCTGTCTTTGGATTTGATTAACAAAACCTCTACGATATGCTATAGCCATGTAGCTCATCCTAGCTCCTGGATTTTCCCAGCTACTGGACACAACTATTTATGCCATCAGCCAGAAGGAAACAAACCAAGTGTTGGGATTCTAAACAATGATCTCAAATTAGATCACAAATCATTTCCAAAAGAGCCAAGTCCACCATCGAGCGGAAGGTGTTTGCATTAATAGACACCCCAGGTTCCCACCTTCTCCAGAGATGATCCATCTGCCAGTTCTGGCTGCTCAGTCACCTCAGGCCTTTTTCTTTGAAACCCTCCCACTGCTCGGCAAAGTGATGGTAACTGTTCTAGAAGCCGTCTCTGTATTTATAAGGAGACTTTGTTATCTGTTAGTTGGGAATTTTAATCCCAAGCGTAAGACAGAGTAAAGTCAAAAGACAGAAATTAACATCGGAGAGTTACCAAATTCTTCAGAAAGTTAAAAAAAAAAAAGAAGGCCCATATAGTTTCTAATAAAATGTTCTTTCATAGTCACCTTACAAGTTATAAAATATGGAGGCATCTCTGAATACAGGGTTTGGCTGATTAAAGACTACCAAGGCTGAACATAAAGGCAGAAAAATGGAAAAATGTTCCCTGCCTCTACTCCCTATTATTCCTCCAAACCTACGTGACAACAAAGCCACCCTTCTCGAGAGAATTATTTTTAATAATTTAATAAATTATCTTTATAACTAATTTGTGCCTTGTCCCTTCTGTTTCATTCGGATGTGGCTGCTAATGATGATGAGCAAATATATCTTCAAATATTCCTAAATTTCTGTGTATCCTTTATTCATCTCTTTAAAAATAATTCAGACAGATGTTTGCGTGTTCTGTTTTTAGGTAAAATGAAGGAGGGTGGCCTTTAAATGCGATTGGATTGAACTGCAATTTTTATGCCCTAGCCAGTGTTGCCTTGCGCTTAAGGCATTCCTAAGCGATGGTGAAAAACAAACCAACAAACCAACAACAGCAACAGCAAGTCCTGAGGATTTAAAAAACAAAAACAAAACCAGAAAGCTAAAGTGTCCTAGAATGTTCTTGGAAAATTTTCCCCTTTAAGAAATACTTTGCAATTGCTAATATGTCAAGAATGAGTAGAGGCAAATTTTCCATAGAGCTGTATAACTCCAGGAAAATGTTTTTATAAGAAAAAAAGAATTAGTTATCCAGAACCACGAGGCTTTGATATTTGATACCAAACTTGGTGTTCACACACTTATTTAGTTAAAAGAGTTTAATTCCTCCCTTTCTCTGGAAACTCAGGGCCATGCACACAAAGGAATTTTTTTTCTGGCTACACCTCATTAGGACAGAGGTGAATATCTGACCAAGCTAGTAAAGTATGTATATTTTATTAATTTATCTATTATTTTTCGTTCTTTGCTTCCTGTCACTCAGCAGGATTCTGCTTTACACCCATTGCCCCTCGTCCTGGATGTGGCAGAGGAGAAAAATAAAATGAAAAACTGAAATACTTCCCTTTTAACTTCTGTCTTTCAGAAGCCTAAACACTTGAGGGCATTTAGAGGATTTTCTCAGGATATAAGATGACAAAATTCCTGATTGTAGAAAACCAAAGAATCTTGGCCAGGAACACGAGGAAAGCTTTTCACCAACTAGAAAGAGATTTCCCTTGGTAGGAAAGCAGATAAGAGAGTGGGAGATTTGGAGCTTGCTAGACTCAGGAAGACCAGAGCAAATGGCTGCGTGGTACATCCAGGAAAAAGCTGACCATCTCCAAGTACACCCATCTGAGCTCCATTAGCAGCCTGGCAAAATCTCACTCGACCCAATGATGGCCAGGGAAAAGACCATCCTGAGGGACACTGAGGGAGTGCCCGGGGCTAGGAGGTCACGGTCCACAGAACTGATCCCTCCCCTGATTCCAGCCTTCCCTTGAACAGCCCTACCTATGGCCTCTGATCCCCGGGCATATGCCGTATGTCTTTCCTATCAGAGCCAGTGATGACATCTCAATTGCAGACAGCAGCTTGCCCAGGGAAAGCCAAGCTAAACTAAGCAGTATATTCATTCATTCATGTATGCATTCATTCATCCTTTTTATTTAATTCATCAAATAAATGCTGTAAAGCATGTTAGGAAGCTGTAAGTGCTAAGAAGAAAAATAGGGGCTGAGCGATTGGAGAGAGAAGGGAGGTGGTGCTGAACATGGGCTAGTCTGGAAGGCGGCCTGGAGGAGGGGCCAGCAAGTGCTTTGCAGAGATCCTGAGCCTGAGCTGGGGGCCCGTGGGGTGGGCAGCCGGGAGGCCACTACCCGGGGAGAGGGTTGGCCCAGGCAAGATTGTGAAGATGAACCCCTGGAGGAGTCCGTGAGTCTCCAGGGCAGGAGTGCCACACGCAGTGTTTACAATAGACTTGTGACCAGGTAAGAGGCACAAAGCTGATCTCCAGTCCCAGGGAAGGAAAGTGGGCTGAGGCATGCTGGCCTGGGCACGCTGTGTGGAGTGCGTGGTATATACTCTGCCCCTGTGTGTTTCAAAGCCAGATATTTTAAAGGTCAGCTATATGGTCCAAACTATTGGGAAGGTTATGCGGTTAATTGTCAAAAAAGAAAACACTTTCTGCCACTGCTCTCTTAAAAGTCTCTCAATTGGGAGACCCCAAAATTTGAAAGTAAGGACTCCCAGTCTGATGTTTCACATTCCAGTAAATCTTCCAGTCCTATTGGAGAGCTTAAAGACATACTTACTCCTTCCTTTATTTACTTCCTCTATGGCTTGAACCATAGAGTGAAATCAATCATCTCATTCTTTTTCAATGCCATTGAGCCCTGATTAATTTCTGACATAGAAAATGTGGTATCAACGTGTGCACACCTAATGTTTGAGAGTCACTGGCGGAATTCTCAGAGGCTTCGGGGCTTGCTTCCTTCGTGACTTCTAGATTAGGGTGTAATCCCAATAACTGGTTTAGAACCTTGTACTTTTCCTTCATAGCTCTTACCGCTGTTTTGGTCGTATATTTATGTATAAGATAATTTATTTAATAATTTGTTTAACAACTGCATCTAGACTATAAGCTTCGGTAGGCCAGAGGCAGGCTCTGCTTTGATATGATTTTATGCTTAGCATGTACTCAGGAATAGACACATAGCATGCACCCAGTAAAGTGACAGGGTTGTTATTAATGATTGGATTAAGTGTATTAGGAGGAGGTGGAGGTGAAGAGCCACAGTGCTTTCCTGTTCTCCTTTTGAGCATGGTGATGCCATACACAGAAGCACCTCCTTCAATGCTTTTGACACTGGTTATAGAGCAGAGCCTTGGGACCCTCAGGGAGGTCCACCTCACGACTAGGTAGGTCTACCTTCATGGTAGGTAACGAACGCTTCTTAGATGAGGGTAAGAAATTGTAGGATAGGGGCGCCAGGGTGGCTCAGACGGTTAAGCGTCTGCCTTCGGCTCAGGTCATGGTCCCAGGGTCCTGGGATCGAGCCCCGCATCGGGCTCTTGCTTGGTGGGGAGCCTGCTTCTCCCTCTCCCACTCCCCCCTGCTTGTGTTCCCTCTCTCGCTGTGTGTCTCTCTCTGTCAAATAAATAAATAAAATCTTTAAAAAAAAAAAAAAGAAATTGTAGGATAGGTCATCAGATTTCCCTTTGTGTCAGTGTGTTTGTGACAGTGTGTGTGTGCACACGTGTGTGCTCAAATATGCACATGATATCGTCAGTTCCCAAATGTGTTAATATAATCAAATAGAATATGGTCAAGTAAATTAACTTTTTGAGGCTTCACTTTCTCATGATGTCTACTTTATTGAATTAGAAACAATGTATGTAAATTATTAGCACAGTGCCCTGTATGCAATAGGTAACCAAGAAATGGTAATTATTAGTTTTGCTATTGGTACAAAAAAGGACATTATCTTGTCTCTCCAATTAATGCAGTATCATTAGGACTTTCTTATTTCATTAAATGTACTTTTGAATCATCATTTTCCTGGGCCACAGTGTCCACTCTATGTTGGGCTCATAATTTTTTGAGTAATTTTCCTTGTCGAAAATGTAATTTTTCCCCATTTTTTTTTACTAATGTAAATAACCCTGCAGAGAACATCTGTGTATATAAAACTTTGTCTAAGTGTCTGCTTATTTCTTTAGGATGGATTCCTAGAAGAGGCAATGATGAATGTAAGTATACAGACTTTGTGTAGAAACTCCTTTTATGTAATGTTAAATTGCTTTCCTGAAAGTCCAACCCAGTTGTTTTCCCAATTATAGTGTAAATTGGTACAACAACTTCACTGCATTTTTGACATCATGAAGTGTCTGTTTTTAAATTTCTTCCTGGTCTAATAGTCAAAATAGTATCTGATTGTCATTTTAATATGCATATTTGAATGCCAGTGATTTTGAACATTTATATATCCCTGAAATACTTTGTTCACTGGGCTCCCGACACACTCCACTCCACTGCTCTTTCCTTCGCTTCACTGTTTGTTCTTCTTCAGCTTCTCAACTGCTTCATGTTGGAATGTCCCAAGAGCCAGTCATTAGGCCACATTTTTTTTTCTTTATCTACATTCACTTTTTGGATGATCTCATTGGTGCCATGGCCTTAAATACAATATTTATGTCAGACACTCCTAAATTTATATCTCTATTCCAGACATCTCTTTTGAACTTCAGACCCATAAATCCATTTTCTGTTCAACATCTTCACTTAGATGTCTTACACAAATAAAAAAGACATTTCAAACATAAGATGTTCTACACTGAGCTTCTAATGTTCCTTTACAAACTTGTTCATTTTTCAGTCTTGCTCATCTTCGTTAATGGCCACTCCATTCTTCCAGATTCAGCCCCAAAGCCTGGACTTGTAGTTGACTCTTCTTTCTCTCACCTTCCACGTCTGACACTTTAGCAGGCCCTTGGCTCTCCCTTCAGATGTGGCCATGATCCAATCAATTTTCAACATTTTCATTGCTTCATTGTAATATAGTTTTTTTTTCCCCCTTCTTAATGCACCGGACCCATTTTTGAGGCCCCAGCTAGAGTCTGGTCTGTTTCCTTTCTCAAGCAGCCAATTAAGTCCACCCCACTCAGCTACTTCCCTTAATGGGCTCTCCCATTCGGGACCACTGCACACCCATCCTAACTGCCTCAGGGGCGGGTATCCGACAACTGCTAAGAGCCCCTATGCCCCAGAACCGGCAAAATTATTCAAACTATCCAAGCCACGAAGGCCCCCATGGAAACCTTGCTGACCCCACCCTGTGTGTCACACATGAGCTCCTTCTTATAGCCCCAGCTAGCTGTTACCTTGTCCCTGGTTGCAGTCCCCCACGTGACGCTGCCCAGGAGCCTTCTCCCCTTCACAGGTATGAGTAATAGAGTTCTGCCCTTTATCAAAACCTCACTGTGCTATGTCCCCCATCGCAAAACCTTTCAATCTCATAGAACATCCACCCCAGCCCAAGTTACGTACGTTACCTCTCACCTGGACGACTGTATCTACCTGCTGTCTGGTCCCATCGGAAGCCACGTAATTTTCTGTTGGAGGTCAGCTCTTGTTGCACAACTGCTCGGGACTCTCCCCTGGTTTCACCTCTCACTCGGGATCATACTGGCCTTATTTTCTCTCTGACCTTTTTTCTCTCTGACTCTCTGCCTAACTCACTCTTCACAAGCCATTCTGACATGCTTGCTGTTTCTTGAACGTGCCAGGAATGTTTCCCCCATGTGGCCTTTGTACTTGCTGTTCCCTTTGAAATACTCCCAGGTCGTGACTCAAGCGTTACCTTTCCTGAGTGTCTACTTAAAGTGAGAAATCCACTTCTCTAACATCTGTGATCTCCTTTCTTGGTTGTATTTTTCCACTTAGCATTTATTTTCTAACTTTTTACATTGAGGATTATCAAGATATTGTTTTATTGTCTGTCTTGCCCCCCTAGAATGTAAACACATAAGGGCAAGGGATTTCTGTTGCTTTCTTCCGTCTCAAAGGCAGCCCAGAGTAGTGGCCAGAGCACAGCCCCCAGGGATGCATCTGGTCTCTGCCTCTTACTTGCTGGATGACTGCTGATGGGTGATTGCTCAACCCACTAAGTCCCTCGGCTTCCTCTTCTGTAACACGGTATCTTAACTGCTATAGATTGGTGGCTTACAAACAAACATTTATTTCTCACAGTTCTGGAGGCTGGGAAGTCCTAGACCAAGGTGCTGACAGATTTGGTGTCTGGTGAGAACCTTCCTCCCCTGCTCACAGATGGCTGTTTTCTGGTTCTGTCAGCACATGGTGGGAGGGGCAGGGGAGCTCTCTGGGGTCTCTCTCTCTTTTTTTTTAAGATTTTATTTATTTATTTATTTGAGAGAGAGAGAGAGAGAGCATGAGAGAGCACAAGCGGGGTGAAGGGCTGAGGGAGAAGCAGACTCCCTGCCGAGCAGGGAGCCCACATGGGACTCGATCCTGGGACTCCAGGATCATGACCTGAGCCGAAGGCTGACGCTCAACCAACTGAGCCACCCAAGTGCCCCTGGGGTCTCTTTCATAAAGGCACTAATCCCATTCATGAGGGCTCCATCCTCATGACCTAATCACCTCCTAAATTCCCACCTTCAAATACCATGACATTTGGGACTTAGGTTTCAACCCATGATTTTTGAGGGGACATAGACTTTCAGCCTCTAGCACATGAGAATAGTAAGAGCACCTGCCTAAGGTAATAAGATAATTCAATAATTTAATATTTGTAAGGTGCTTAGATTGGTGCCTGGCACAAGAAAAATAGTATGTGAGTATTTGTAAAACAAATACATTGCTGAATTTCCAGCACACAAAATAGTACGTGGCTCTTGGAGGGGTGATCAGTAAGTACTCATTGAATAAATCCTCAAAATAAAATACACGGCAAATGGAAATCCAGTTCTGCAGTGTGAGGGTGTGCTGTTGAATGTGGGTGGGTCTACTATCACATTACAGAGACATCTGCTGTGAGGAGCTTCCTGAGCAATGGGCATCTTTGTGCGGAAACATTCTTATTGTGGCAAGCGGGAGACTCCTGTCGCAGAAGGGGGAAGAGAGGATTGGCAAGGGTTTCTGACTCACTAGGGCTGAGAAGAACGACAAGAAATATACATTTGGTCTTTGTCCTGGTTTCCTGGCACCGAGCTCCTAAATCCTTTGGCATTTCCTGAGTGATAAGAATGATATGGGGTGTCTTTTGTTCTAAGGAGGAGACTCTCAGTGGACCCTTTGATAGCTTCGGGATGGGGGCCAGTCACCAGAAAGACCAAGGCAGGATAAGAAAGTTGGAACTTTCAACCCCACCCCTGGTCTCCAGGGAGGGCAGAGGGGCTGGAAATTAAGTTAATCTCCAATGGCCAATGATTTAATCCATGGTGACTATTGTAATGGAATCTCCATGAGAACACCTAAACAATGGGGTTTGGGAGCTGCTAGGTTAGTGAGCACTTCAAAATGCTTGGGAGGGTGGTGTACCCAGAGAGGAAGTGGAAGCCCCATACCTTACCCTATGCATCTCTTCCACTGGCTATTTCTGAGATGTATCCTTCATGATAAACTGGTAATAGTAAGTAGTCCGCTTTCCCTGAGTTCTGGGACCACTCTAGCAAATTATCGAACCCAAGGAGAGGGTCGTAGGAATCCCTGATTTATAGTTGGTCTTTCAGAAGTATGGGTGGTTCAGGATTTTCTATTGGTGTTCAGTCCCGGTGGGACTGAACCCTTAACCTTTGGGGTCTGCACTAACTCCAGGCAGTTAGTGTCAGGACTGAGTTGAATTATAGGACACTCAGCTGGTGTCCAGAAAGTTGGAGAATTGGTTGGTGTGGGAAACAAGCCAACCAACCACACATTTGGTGTTCTGTGGGTAGAAACAGGGGCTGGAATCTGTGCCTTAGTCTATCAGTATAAAGCAGGTTTGCACAAGCTTAAAACGTGTTACATCTTATGAATTATATTTGAAACTACCTTGAGATATGTTAGAAATATGTTCCTCATTTTGCTTAGAAGCAGACATATAAAAATAGTTCTTTGAATAACACTCAGAGGTCCTGATTTTTCTGTAAAATTGTAAATAACCAAATGAATACATTTTTTAAAAGGCAGGTGACTTTTTAAACGCTATAGCCAAATGGTCTTCCTCTAGGCTTATCATTGTATTTTGCTATTTAATATTTTATTTTTCCTCACTCAGATTGAAAGCTCCCTCCTTTTCCCTCTGGTAAGTCTCTTGGAACGGGGAACTGAAGAGACTGTCCTAGATGTGGGGAGAAATGAGACTTTCAGGGAGCATGAGTCAGACGACTCCAAGGCAAGTAGTTTCCCTCCTGTGCAATTTCTAGTTTGAAAGGCTTATTTCCCAGTCTTTTTTCCCAGGTAATTGTTCCTCTCTACTTTTTTTTTTTTTGTCTTATATTTATCTCCTTAAGGACTAAGGCAGCATTTTGGGGGACAAAAATCAATGCATCTTTCATAAGCAACAATGATAACTAAGTTTTGTTGAGTGTTATGGCATAACACAAAGGAAAATATTTTAGGTCATTTATTTGTTACAATAATCTTAGGAAGTCAGTACTATTTTAATCTTCCCTTTATAGATGAAGAAATCTGGCCCCGAGAGGTCAGTTGTGTGATGTCACAGAGCTTGTCCCCTTAATTGCTTACGTGGACAGGTATCCGCGGACCTGAGATCTCATATTATTGGCACAGAGAAAAGACTTGTCTCAGGAAACTGACATATGTAAACCCAAGAGCAGATGCTCCTCAGTGAGCTCTTGATGATATGGGGACCCTGGTTTGACATTTATGAGAAGGGTTTCAAAAAGCAATCACCACTGGACCTTCCTTCCTGTCTTAGCGGGGACTGAATGTTTTCATGCTTCTGAGCCATGACTGTCAGGTCACTTATCAGTTGTGGTTTTATGTCAAGGAAATCAAACTGACCGCAGCAGTCTGTCTGAAGTAAGTGAACTCCCACCCCAGGGCCTCAATAAAGCTTCATATCAGGACATAAAGTAAAACACAGGAAAGTCCACGTGGCTGCCCCTCTCCCTCCACGCGCATCCTCTCTGCCAGTTTACTGTGTATGGTCCGCTGGGGAGTCTCCTGCCATATCCAAGCTCTTGTTCTTACTGTTCCAACAGCTGTGCTCCTTTCTTCTTCCCCTTAACTACTGTTTAACCCGCAGAAAGCTGGTTTTGTTCAAGTAACATACCTTTCTTCAAGAAAACGACATCTAATTAAATTCCAAAGGACACCATTTTATGAAAGGGATGGTTCCCTTTTTGCAAGTCGCCATTTGTCTTTCTGGAGATGTGCTGTTGCATGTTCAGCATCTTGCTTCAAGGCATCCTGATGCGGATTTAAAACATTAGAGAAAGAAATAAGATGCAAGGTTCTATGGCATTTATTTATTTATTTAAAGATTTTATTTATTTATTTGACAGAGAGAGACACAGAGAGAGAGAGGGAACACAAGCAGGGGGAGTGGGAGAGGGAGAAGCAGGTCCCCCGTGGAGCAGGGAGCCCGATGCGGGGCTCGATCCCAGGACCCTGGGATCATGAACCGAGCTGAAGGCAGACGCTTAACAACTGAGCCACCCAGGCATCCTGGTTCTATGGCATTTAAAATAATTTATGCATCCCATCCTCTAGGCTTACAGCCAAAATGCAGCAGGAGATATTCGCTTCACCTTCTACCAAGGCTTGCACCACATTGAATCCTTTTGGAAGGAAATCTAAATTGCAATTGTAAAAAGAAATCCAGGGAGAAAAAGCCCAATGTTATTCTGCAACTCCAAAAGTTCACCAGGAAAAATGTCAGGAGAATATCTGGTAGAAGTTCAAAGGCTGCAAGTAAAGTTTGTTGCAGCTATTAAGAGCAATGCGTATTAAAAAGGGGTCAATTAACATTTATCAAGAGATGCTGGCCTTTGTGAAGTATTTACTCTGGGAGGCCAAGCACATTTCCTGTGACTTTAAAGTAATAACAACTGGTGGAAAAGAATAAACCCATTCCTGGGGGTGGGGTGGGGTGCCGACAAGGCCTAGATTTGCAAACTCTACGGGATTCTCATTGGTTTTCTCTCTTGGACATGTTTTTGAAATTTCCAAAAACCATAATGGCCCTTCATTTAGACTTGAAGAAGAAGTGTAGATGACATTTCTGAATGTCTGGATCGAGGAAATCAGAACCAGCTAAGGCAATGGTTTCCAGTCAGAAATTCTATCTTTTCTCTACCCTGCACTCTCATCTGACCTTCTTGTATTCGTGCTAAGCCGCGGGTAGTACGGTGGGTGTGTGAAATGTGGCCGCCTGTAAACGGGAGGCATATGGGAGTATCCCAAAACTGTTGGCTTCTGTTCCACCAGCTCCTTACATCTCCAAGGCCCAAGCTCCTCTCTCCTGTAATTAGAACACACTTAAGCTGGAAAGCCAATGTCTCTAAATGCAGAACATCCTTTATGACGGACATCTTCATAGTTTCCCCGAAGACTAAATCAGGTATTTATCTGCTTCCTTGGAGAGCTCTGAAATACTTCATGGACTCTCAAATTATGCAGAGGCAGTTTGCATTGAAATCATCTTGCTGTGGACTGCTTCAAATCTCTGAGGCTTTGTCTTTAGTGTCGGTCAATCTTATTGACTTATTGCTTCCCCACTGGGTCTGAGATCTAGTTCTGCTCTTCCCTGACATTTGACTATAACCATGCTGGAAGCTTTGTCATGCCTCAGATCCCCACTGGCCTCTGAAATCAATCGATCTTTCCAATTCCTTTCTGTAATTTGGATTTGCTGAGCTTTCTAATAACCACAGATAGTCCTGACCGACATTTACTAATTCATTAATTCTAAGGACAACTCCATGGGTTAACTATTAATGTTAAAAAAATCATTTGGAGGCGCCTGAGTGGTTCAGTCAGTTAAACATCTGACTCTTGTCATGATCTTGGGGTCGTGAGATCGAGCCCCACATTGGGCTCTGCACTCAGTGCAGAGTCTGCTTGAGATTCTCTCTCCCTCTCCCTTTGCCCCTCCCCCATCATGCTCTATCTCAAATAAATAAATAAATCTTAAAAAAAGTCATTTGCTCATTTATTTCAGGGACAGCACCTTAAATTCAAACCTCAACTACTTTAATTAATACTTAAGTCTATCTTGACCATAAGGAAATTGACGATATCTGTCTTTTCCCATGTTATCCTCATCACCGAGGAAATTTAACCTCTACCTCGGGCAGTCTTGGTTGTCTGGGTTTCCTGGGACTTTTAGAAGATGGAGAAAGGTGTTCTTGTTGTTGAAAGAGTTGGGTACAACCAGGGAGGTCCCGCTGATTGCACGTGAAAGCGTATCAGATTGTGCTGTGCTATTTCCTTGGGAAACAGAACGGGAATGTATAATTTGCTGGAAGGGGTTGGCTGCAGGGGAGGCGGGCATTTCACACTTGCTGATGGGCTTGGGAGAGGACCAAAGGCATGGAGGCTGAGATCTGGGAGAAAGAACTGTAGTCATGGAACAGTTGCCAGACCTAAGCAGTTGTTTCCAGAATGGTCTCTCTGCTTTCTCCCGGGGCAATTCACCCATCACTTCGCCTTTGGGGTGATCTTTCTAGAAGAGTGGGATTATATGGCTCCTCTACCTCAAAACTTTCAAGTGCACCTATTGCTTTGAAGATACACTGTGAGGTCCTAAGGACGTCATTGAGGGCTTTAATGCTCTGGCCTCTCCCTTCTCCCCAGCCTCTTCCCTGCCCCGGCCCGGCCGTTTGCTCACAGCCACCCTCTCCCTGGTATCCTCATGCTGTGCCCTGGTGAAAGCCTACTCCATTTTCCAGACCAAGTTCAGATGTCACTTGCTCTATGGAAGCTCTCCTGACCTCTTTCATCCATAATGAACTCTCCCCCCTCTGGGACTGCAGTGTACCACATAAAGAGTTCTATCTGGGGACCTATAATACTTGATTTGCCATATTTGTTTAAATGTTTGCCTCCTCCACTAGGCTGTGGGCTAATTGAAAGCAGGGACATTATTTTGTTTTGTTTTGTTTTGTTTTGGTAGCTCTGGAATCAAGCACACTGTGTAGCACAGATTAGACATTAACAAACATTTGTTAAGATCAACTGAGGGGGAGTATTTCTCAACTGCCTGTTAGAAGGCTCGGGTTCTGAAAAGAGTGGTTTGGAATAGGGATCTGTGAGGAGAACACCTTGCTCTCCAAAGTTATAAGAGATATATACATCTACAGCTAATTTAAAAGCTGTGTGATTGTCATGAGCATTTTTTCCTTTAACATTTTCACTTTTTATTTAAGGAAATGGCACACATAAACACTGGCTTAGATGTTTTTCTCCTGCTAGGGCAAGTTGCATGATTTGCATGAATAATTTTTCCCTTTTGGCATCCTATGGACAATTCACACCATTTAAAACTGCAGTTCTGAATTACTCCATGTTATCAAAGCTTCATCAGTACAGTCCAAAAGATCCATCCAGAGGTAAGACTTGAAAAATCAAGCCATAGAGTGGCTTGAGAAATGCCACTGACTGGGATCCCCCACCGCAGCTTCCAGCATTTGCTTCCTGGCCCTGGGTTCAGGCTGGTGCATCCCCGGGATTGTGCAAAGGATGGTTCAGGAGTGGTGGATAAGGAAACAGGGAGAGGATCTTTGGAATTCAGAACATTTCTCTTCAGATGTTGTACATACATTAGCTGAGGGACACATCCCAAAGCCCCTGGTGAAAAAGGTACCATCATTTCCAGTTTGGAACAAGGGGATTGGAATACTAGCGACGAAAGCAAGAGCTGAATGGAAGCACCTTGACTGATTCTAGTACTAAGAGTTCAACTGGCAGCTAAGCCCCACCTGCCTGATCCCCTGATCTAGAACTCAACCAGGGCCTCTGTGCTTTGAGGGTTGGGGGCAGGAACCAAGCCTCCACCCAGCTGCACACTGTGACATTCTAGGTCCTTCCTTTTCTCCAGCTTGCTCTAGCTGGTATATCGGACAGGTTTAGAAGCAAAAGGGTTTTCTACCATGTCGTTAGCCCGTGGCTCTGCACGCTGCATGATTTTCTTCCGTAATAAGTAAAATGTTTCAAAACTAACAGTGGGAAGGAAACAGAAGTACGTTGAAAGACCAGGATAAAAGTATTTAAGAAATTAAAACAAAACGATCATTTATTGTTTTTAATATGTAGTCAAATATGACAGCGGTATTACACAAACTCTTCCCTTCCCCCCTTCTTCAATCCCCAATTCGTTGACTCCAACCGGAAGTGAAAAACAGGATTTAATTCTGAAAATAGCAATCAGCAGAGACAACACAGATAACATTTGGTCACCACCAGCTTCCAGACCTTTTAAGATGAACTGTGTCACCATGGCAGTCGATACACTGGCTTTCTTACCACATTTTTACTAGGAAAAAAAAAAATGAAGATTTCCCACGTACTGTAAGCAGAGCCAGAGTTGCAGAAAAACTTTAAGTAGCTGTGTGAGGAAAACTTTAATGACTTATTGCAATCATAACGATCCCCAGGTAAAAGAGATGGCAAATGAATGAACTCTAAGGAAATACATTCAAACTTAGATAATTCATCTTACAGTGAAAATAATCAGGAAGCTTGCAGAAGTACATAGCATCTGAATTCTTGAATTTAAACCATTGGTTTCAGTAAAGGTTACCCCTCATCTGTTATTAGACACCAATAGTGCAAATTCATGTACAATCATTCTTATATTTGCAGGTTCAGGTACGTCAAGCATGAGGTCATCATGAAGTATGTGTAGGTTATTTGATCATGGAAGAATGTAGGGCTCAGAATGTCTCACTGACAAGGCAGAGGAAATAGGAATGATGCCCAGAGACTGGAGTAAATTTAAAGTGCTCAGTTTTCCAAACCCTGGATTAAAGCTAAATTTTGGAAAACCTCTGCAAAATTAATCTTCACCTGAAAGACACATCCTCGATGTGAGTACAGGGCTTTGGAAAAACAGTGAGAAACAAAGTTGCAATGTGCTGTGCTCACCCACACAATCGTTCCTTTTGTGCGGGGTTGACTGGGTTTAGAGGGTCAGATTTTCCCCCCAGTGTTCTCTTTCAGGAACACTGCAGTGAGCTTTGTGATTCTGACAAAGGGTACAATTATACCCACTTTGAAATGCATACAAATATTCTGTGTGCTGGTGCAACTGGCATAAAACACAGACAGCCCCGCGGGTGCCCAACTTCTCTTTTCACACTTGGGACATTGCAGAGGACTACAGGCAGAATTACCAGAAACAGTAGTAAATTCCCGGCGTTGGAAGTCCCCATGATCCCAGATGGCATGCAAAAAAGGCTGTCTCTTTTTTCCCCCTGAAAATAATGTACTTCCCAGGCAGGGCCCAAATGCCTCAAATGAAGCAAATGAGAGATTTGTTTTGATCAGCCTATGAAAAGACTTTCCCCTTCTCAGCGAGGGCTCTGAGACTTCGCTATAATGTACACCAAATGTGTCTAAAGAACATTAATTAATTTCCCTAAAATGATTTTAACAGGTCTCAGCAAGGAAAGCTGTGACTTCACTTTGATGGTATTTTTCCGAGTAGCCTGGTGGAGGACTCTGAATTTGGGTTTTTATTTCTCTGCTATAAATATGACAATCTGGGCATGTTTTTGTTCAAACCACCTTAAAAATGGTTGCTTGGACTTGACCACGTGTCTAGATAATAGTATATGAATCAGGCCCCGAGATGGTCAAACTTCACAGAGATTCAGCTATGGGTCCACAGTTGAAAGTACCCTTTTTTCTCATTTCCTCAGGAAAATTTATTTTCTCTTTATTGTATTTTATTTCCTCTGTGTGGTTGGCTGTCTCATGGTCTCTGGCACAAAGGGACCAAAGCACATGCCTTGTAAGTCAGAAGGAGATAAATGGAAAAGCCTCTTTTTGGTCCTTACTTGACCATAAGGAACCCAATTTCCTGGAGCAGGAAGGCCCCTCTTGGGCCTTCATGATTGTAGGATTGTGCCATAGGAGAAGTACAGGTGGATGATGGTTGAGTTTTAAATTAATTGGGGACATCCTTGACTTTCTGTATATCACCTGTTTCCTAGGATAACTTGCAGGATCTGTGTCTGAATGTCTGAATGACCTAATTTTGAGCTGATCTTCATCTCCTATTGATCTGTACATTGCTCTGAAGAAGATGAAAATTCTGCTCAATAGCATATTTCAATTTTTCCATGAATCGTACCCACCCACTCACTCTTATGTTTATACCTCTCCCCACATAGCAAACCTCTAAAATGAGTTTCATACTATGTATCTATGCAACAGGCACAAAGGTTTATAGCTGCATGATCAGTAAGTAACATTTTGGTCATGAATCTATAGTTTTTGTAATGCTAGGGAAAAGAGAGATTCTTTTAAAAAGAAATAACACGCCAGTGGGAATGAGAGAAGTCACTGAGATTTTCAACCAGAATCAAAATAAATATATCACTATCTGCCAACTTAAAATTTTTTTGCTTTATTCCATTAGATTTTTTTAGTAATTCTCAAATGTTAGTAAATTTTAGAAAATAGAAAAAGATGAGGAGCAGCATATGATTTAAATTATTTCCACCCCCCCCACCCAACCTTTTATTCTGGATTTAAAGTCACAGAATCTCTTAGTCAACAATGATCTGGAAATTCACTTATAATAACAAGTTTTGAGCATCTATTTCTCTAGACATAATTTGGTCATTCATAATAAATGTGCTATTGAGAAGCCAATGATGATGTACTTCATAAATGTGTCAGGGAGAAGTGATTCAAGAAATTATGTGATTTTACTTGGATAATTACCATCTTACAAAAATTACCATCTTACTTCTTTGCAATCATCACCGTGAGAGTGGTGGGCAGTGGATGGTTTAAAACTTATGTCAGGTAACAGGCAGATGCATTCCAATTTCAGCTGAAATTAGAAGATCAGCTTAATCAAAATGTTATGTAACATCAAACTGTCCGATGGACTGTGGTAGAGGAGATATACTTGAGGGTCTCCTCAGCT
This sequence comes from Callorhinus ursinus, assembly GCF_003265705.2. Lineage (NCBI taxonomy): Eukaryota > Metazoa > Chordata > Mammalia > Carnivora > Otariidae > Callorhinus > Callorhinus ursinus. The sequence goes on from NW_027397125.1 coordinate 5,682,942, forward strand.
GAAGATTTCTGGTTTCTAGGATTATCTTGTGAGAGCTCACTCTGTGTGTGAGCGCCTCAATATTCTATAGCCTTGGGCTTTGTAATCAAGGTTTTCAATTGTGTCACCACAGTAGCAATTTGTAGTAAATGGTTATGAATGCTCGCAAAGTCTGGGTTGGTGTGTTAGCAAAGGAATCAAGGGGAGGCCTGATATTCCAGCTGGGCGTTTGTTGTTATTTCTAGGAATATTCTTGAGGGGTTGTCTTTGTAAAACTCCACCATGTTTTCCAACTGGTGCGGCGTAGACACAAGTATGACTGACTTGATTCACAGTTACCCACAGGAAGTCACTGACCCAGTGGGAAAACTGACCCAAGGCACATCAAATCATTAGGAACTTTGGCTTGACAGATTAAATATCCCGACTCGGAAATTTCCAATTCTCAGTTTCTTGAGACAGTCAATTTTTTCTCTAGAAGGGCAATAAAAAATCAGATATAGAAATAAAAATAACAGAATATAAGAAATAGAAAGCTCATCCAGATATACTTAAAATTAGATGTACCAAACTTCAACTTCCATGCATATTTTGAAGGCAAAGATGAAGGACCAAGATTTGTAAAAGTGTCAAACGACCAGAAGAAAACTCCTCAGGGCAGAGTCTGCGATACCGAAGTTGTATGACCCCAAGTCTCCACACTGAAGCTAACATCACAACAGCTACAATTCTAGCAGCAAAGCACAATTACCGAACAGACTTATCTCTCACTAGGAAACAGCCAATTTCCAAGTTTCTGGAGATAATCAATCTTCTGATCTTCTCCCAATAAATTTGTAAAACTGAGAGATGGGGAAATAGATAAGGATGATGGTGGGTTGTAACTGAACTAGTGACTTTTTACAGTCCCTTCTAATTCAGAGAGTTTATGATCCCAAGTCTTATTGTAAATAAAAACCAAAAACCCCTATCTATCATAAAGCTTAAGGGAAAGAGAAACATTTCTTTTTTTCTTCTGATATATTTTGCTAGTTAGATAATCCGGTAGTTTTCCCAATCCCAATCCGTGGACATTTGGCAATGTTTGGAGACATCTTTAGTTGTCACAGTCTGTGTGTGTGTGTGTGTGTGTGTATGTGTGTGTGTGTGAACACCACTGGCATAAAGTCAATGGAAGCCGCCATATATGCCCTACAACGCACGGGACTATTTCCACCCCACCCTCTGACAAAGAATTCGGGGACCCCAAATGTCAACAGTGCCAGGGTTGAGAAAGCCTGAGGCAGTCTAATAAGTGACATAACAACCACACACCTAAAGTGCAAATGCTTCTTTGATACACTGGTGTTTCTGGAATACCTTAAAACTATGATGCTGAACGTTCAGAAAATATTGGTACAAGAAAGTGAACTGTTACATCTAGTCAGAAAAAGTCCAAGTGACCTGGAAAGTCCCTCTGGGTCTGGGACAACTTTGGATGAGTCACTTTTGTTCCCATGAATGAAATTTACAAACCATTTAAAATAGAGCAAACAGCACCGATGTGCAATGATGTATTGTATTTCTGAAACATTCTTTAGGCAAATACTTGATAATTCTCTAAGTATAATAGAAAATTGGAATTGGAAATTGGATAGAATAATATTGATCCGACCTCTTTGCAAAGTTGTGCCTGAGGATTCCATCATATCACAATTATCAGTCGACCTGCGTGATCTCTATTTGTATTTATCACTATATACCACAGATCCAGCACAGGAACTTGGTTCCAGTAGGTGCTCAATAAATATTTAAGTAAACTGAGTGGCCGAATGAGTGAACAAATAAAGGGATGAGTCAAAGTGCTCCACGAAATGTAAAGTGCTTTATAAACACAAGGTAATAGGTAATGCCACAGACCTCATAATATTTGCCCAAAAAACCTTCCTGGGGCAAAAATGTTCAAGTGGTTTCAAAAGCAAATAAAACTTGTGATTATATATGTTGTAAGAAAATAAGCTATGAAGATTCTTAGTTTTCAGATATATTTGGGAAGAAATGAAACAAAGGTAGAACAATTTTAAATGACTAAAAATAGTGTTGCTGACAGATGGCACCAGGTAGGGGTGGGAGGGGCGTGCAAAACCAAATAAAGACACTGTAATGGCTAGAACTTGAAATCACTGGTTGTCATGAAGATGGTACTATTCTTATGAACATATAGAAGAAGACCGGTCCAAAGTTCTATATTATAAGAAGAGTCAATAGTACAGATAAACTTAGCCTTCAGATGGACTGTGCCTTCTAAGCTGCTTGGTTGGGGTTGGCCTTAACTGCTGATGAAGGGGTGCAGGCAAGAAAAATGGTAACAGAAATTACCAGTTGGGAGTTTTAAGTTCAAGACCCAATTCTGACACTGGGAAAATTACCATATCTTTCCGGGAGTCAATTTTCTGATCTGTAAAATGAAGAGCTTGGGTTAGATGACCTGCCATGATTCTGGCATATGAATGCTGACGCCAAAACATGGTGTGGGATGGGAAAGTAAGAGCTAGAGCAACCTTTGGGAGTTAGTAAAGCTCATTGCAATAAAGTATTTGAAAAATGCCTGAAGAAATACCAAGAAAAATAACATTTCACAGGAGGAAGAAACCATAACAACAGGATTGATTTCTTAGTCTTATTTAAATATTAATTTCTTATCATGGAAGGAAAGTTTCTTGAATCAAGGCATGGATTCTAGCAAAACTTTTTCTCAAATGGGCAACAGACACTAGAGGACATAACCAAGATGACACTCCTTCAGGACAGGTAGTAATGTAAGAACTTTTGGCCCCAGAAACTAATAAATTATACTAATCAGAATATATATTATCTGCATATTAGTATAATTTAAAAGAATAGTCATCTTCTTATTTGCATTTGCAAGTTTTTACCGTTCAGAAATTGAGTTCCATGTATTTTTATATTTTAATAAGGCAGCCCCTTATATTTGTGTCACAGGGATAAAATAAATATTTGAAATTATTTATGCTTGAGGTATTTCCTTCTAAAGAGAAGCCTGCTGCTCAGCCCCTGGGCCTCCCTTTGCTGCGAAGAGTAAACTGGGAAATCACAAGAAACTAGAGAGACTCAGTGACTCTACATAATAAGGAATTGAACTAATTTCAGCATACACATAGGGACTCTGTCATGGTGGAGGAGTCAAAGTTGGGAGAGACATGACAGATGGGAAATACTAAGAGAAAATATTAAGATGGGGAAAAATTGAGCAATTTTTCCTTTGGCCTTTTCTTAAGAAAATTTTTTATCGATTTGATTGTCTTTGAATGCTTTTAGGATTGGTGGACTTTTCTTCATCTGAATGCAAATTTGTGCTGAGACTGGACCAAGGCTGTGCTTTATATGGGTTACATTGATGTAAGGTTTTAAAAGCCTGTACATCTGTACATTTAGTCAATCTGCATAATAATAACCTTACAACGAAGAGAGAACAAAAATATTTTTATTTTCCAAAACTGTAAATTGAGACTTATGGAAGTTAAAGTGATTTTCCCAAGATAACATAGTGGAGACTCAAAGCTGTGTCAGCCGGTATTCTTTTCATTATAGCATGCTGCCTCTCTGAGATCAAAAACACTTAAATATGCCCAAGAACTACCAAATCTTCTTTTTTTCTTCCTTCTCCTTTTTATTCAAGGAGAGGGAATTAAAAGAAAAAGACCTCTACTCTACAGCACTGTGTAACAGAATTTTCTGCAGTGATGGCAATGTTCTGTGTTGTCCAATATGGAAGCCAACAAGCCACATGTGGCTATCGAGCATTCAAAATGTGCCTAGTGATTGAAGAACTGAGGGTTTTTTAAAATTTAATTTTAATTAATTTAAATTTAAATAGCCACATTTGGCTAGTGGATAGGATACTGGACAGAACAACTCTAGAAGCTCCATGTGAGAGAGATCAGCAAATGCTCTAGGTATCTCAAACTAAAATAATAGTGGGAGTAAACTGTACTTTATTATTGATCTTTAGTTTTCTGTTTGTTAGTGTATCTTAAAGTCTAAACACTTCATAAACAACCAACATTGTGGTCAGTGCCATCTGGTTGGCTTAGGACATTTTTCTTGACATTTATACCTTTACCTAATACCAAATATTATTTCCTCTGTAGCACCATTTATCAGATTTCTTCAGAAGTCTGTATGTGTTTCTTGGCTGTTCTTAATTTTTTAAAATTGTTATTCTCTCTCTACTGTGTTCATAGTATTTAAGTAATGTACAGATGCACCCCTTCTAATATATAATGTATGTAAAGTCCAAAGCATCAATGTCCATTCTGAATTTCTAGAAACATGGTGTACGTTTGCTCTTCCTTTGCAGTAAATGGGCACCAGGAACAAACCAGAAATATAAAATAGAATAAAAATTTCATGAAAAAAAGGGATTAGCCAGCCTTTCTCCTTACCACTAAAAGATTCATATACAGCAGAAACTTTTCAGCACCTCTAACTCCTACTTTTGTTAGGAAGTGTTCTCACACTTCCAAAAAGTTTTCCCTATTACTAGGTGCTTTAGTTCATTGAACAATTCAGTTTTATGTCTTGTTCGTTTGTTTCCAGAATTGTCAATTCTTTTAATAGAAAGTGGAATATGAGCTCTGAAGGGAAGAAAGACAACATTACGACTTCAAAGAACTGTGTAAGGAGTTGGATATATACACGAGATTTATATAACTGTCAATCAACTGCTACTGGAAGCCACACCTATCACAAAAGCTAGTGGGAGAAGCGTCATCTTATCCTAAAAGGAATCGTCTATGTGTTCCTTATGTCTTTGTAGAATACCAGTTGCACCAGTTACATTGGCAAGTCATTTGGTTATTGCTAATCTGACGAAACCTACTCCACAAGAAATAAGTTGGGATATTTCATATAAACTGAATGCAGATACAGCAGAGAGATTGTCATCACATCCTTCAATTGCCTTGCTTGTCAGGTTTTTTTTTTTTTCAATTATTAACTAAGTAGGTTAGGAAAAAATTACTAACCTCATCAGGTATTTAAAAATGTAAAGCAAAATATACGTGATTGAAGACGGTACTAGTTTACATCAGACAACTGTGAAGATAACACAGGATACTCTGTTAGTCGACTGATGTTCGATGCAGACACTGTACAGATGCTAAGCTGTTAGTAAAGTGCTGCTTATAAGACATCTCTGCTTCCTGATACCTGAATCTGCAAATGTTGGACACTGTGCCCTAGGAGAATCTACAGCATCTGGGCACAGGATGTCAGTTTCATGGGTTGAGATGTTGATGAACTTGTACACACAGGACCTGAATTTGAACGTTGGGAGCTCGGTATACGTATTAACCACTTTCCTCCTCAAGCCATGCCTTTCCTTTCCTCATTTGTGGAGAAGTTTCGAAATCTGGATGGCAATTACAAGGCAAAATGACAGATCCATCTAAGGAGCATTTTGCATCTGCTTTCTTTAGCCAGGGAGGGAAGGGGTTGATAGGAATGAAAGAGTGGCTCAAATAGGCAGGAAAATGATCGGCACTGCAACTGATTGAACCACTTTTGCTAAGGGACATAAAAATATTCTAATATTAAGGATTATTTTACAACTCTATGGAAGTATGCAGTAATGCATCTCGCATTTGTTTTGTCTTGATGACAAATGCACTCTTTGAGTCACAAGAGCCTGCCTTGTGTTAGTTATAAACAAAAATATATTTATATATATATTTATGTAACTACTATGTGCTTTAAAGAAAATTACTGTATGATTCAGCAGGGTTCTTTCATCCTTTTTTATCACCAGGGATATGCTGACTTGAATGGCTTCTTAGACAGGAATTGACAATGACATGGGCCTTAAGTACTGAAATAGCACAAAGTAAAAAGGAAAAAAAAAAAACCCCAAAACCCTCCCCCCACATATGTTTAGACTCCCTTAATGTTTTTGCCTCAAAAACGATTAAGGGACTCTTTGTATTGTTTCCTTCAGCCAAGAGCAACTGTGGCTTCATAGGATTTCATAGTTGGGAAAACGGAGGCAATGTATCTTAAAAAAAAAAAATGAACTGTTTTATCTGAGGCAAGAGAACTGAAAATCTCCTTTGCCTCTCCCTCTCTCCTAATCCTTAGCCAAGAGTGTGGTAATTCTGCCACAGCCCATAGGAAGGACACTCATTAACAAGGGAGAAGGAGGCACAGATAAAAGATTATTCTGTAGGATAATGAACTTGTCAGAACAAGTGGATCTAGACCAGAAAAACAAAATCCTTTTGCCACATGTCTGGTGGAAAGAGAGAAAACCCTCTTATTTTAGGTTTGTTTTTTGCTCCTGCATGAGCTGTTTTCCTTAGCAATCTTGAAACATTCATCATTGTTCTTTTGAGAGAAAAGGTTCAGGCTTTGGAACACAGTTATCTTTGAGACATCAGAGAAGAATATTTGAACCAAAGGCGTAGATCCCTCATGAACTAAAGCTTTATTATTATTGTTTGTTCTCTATCCCTTTGCAACCCTGCACCTAAGCCAATAGCACTGTCATCTTGTCATACTTCTGATAAGTCCACAGGAGATGTTCTGAGTGAACTATAAAATGGTATTCCACTAGGGAATTCTATGTTCAATGGTCAGTGGTACCTTGGATGAGTTTTAGTTTTTCTTTTACCCTTCCAGTGCTGGGCTTGTCCAGAAATCTCATCTCCTTCAGGCTACAGCAGCTTAGGGCTCCTTCGTGTGTGTGCGTGTGTGTGTGTGTTTGTGTGTGTGTGTCTTAAAGGTATAGGCAAATTTTTAGTCTTAACACCTGTAAGCCAGCACTGGTGCTGTTCTGTCCTAGAAATTTTAGCACTGCTCTGATACAATGAAACCTTCTTTCTCTCCAACTGGTTCAACTTCGGCATAGGCAGGATGACCAGAGCCTCTTCGAAACTTCATTGCAGGCCATCTGCTTGGGCGTCTCTGAAACAGAAAATGCAAAAATAATGAATACCAGAGTGATGGTCATATCATTAAAAAACATATCTCCCTTCATCTACTCGTTTGGGAGAGAGAGCGTGTCAGCGGCGGGGAGAGGGCGGGGGGGTGGGGGCAGAGGGAGAGGGAGAGAAAATCCTCAAGCTGACTCCTTGCTGAGTGCGGAGCCCGACATGGGGCTGGATCCCACAACCCTGAGATCACGATCTGAGCCAAAACCAAGAGTTCAACACCCAACCCACTGAGCTAACCAGGGGCCCCAGTATTTGCCAACTATTTTAGAGTAACTTCTGAGTTAAATTTAGTAAGACATTATCTCACATTACCACCACAGTTGGAATTACACATGCTCAAAGCCCCATCCTTGCATCTTTATTATGGCATTATTAGCACCTCTCAGGGAGATAGTCCATTTGCCATAGTGGCCCCGTGGGAGTGAGAGCTTCTCAAAGTCACAGTTTATGCCTTCTGCATACTTTTGTCTAAAAGATTCTATAAGTGTCTAACTTGGAAAAAATGAATTTAGTAAAAAATAAGTCTTCTGAATATATAGCCCCTGACATTTCCTCTTCTCTAGAAAATAATATCATTTCACCTTATTTATTAATTCACTCAAAAATGTAAGGCCATACAATTCTGCACAGTTCTTAGAAGCGTGTCTCAAATTTGGCCCTAGACTTTTTAGTAAGCAAAATGAAAGAAAAATCACTTACTATCTTAAGAAATTATTTATTAGGCTGAGACTTCCCGTACAGGACTTTTTGGGCTTAAAAGTTAACAGATGTCATGCCCTGAAAACTGAATCAAACATCAGAGGGCAGAGACAATCTCCAGCCTATGAACTACATAATGGCACAAGGAGACACTGGTCCTAAAATACAGGTTATTTATTCTGACAAAAGGAGTGCACTTCTCCCCAGCACTCTGTCCATCAGACGAACCTTCTGTGTTTTACAAATAGAAGTGCTGATATGAAAATGCATTTTCACGGCCCCAGCGACACTAGAAATATTGCTTTATTTATCAGAGTCTCTGCAATTTTGTAGTATATGAGACAATGCATACTGAAGAAAGTTTATTTCTGTCCAAAATTTATTTCTATTGAAAGAATTTTAATGTGAAAAATGTTAAATATCAATGTAGATAAACTGGCACTTGGCAACCTTCTATATTTGCTAATTCCATTCCATGGGCAATGATTAACGGGCGTAGAAGAGTTTTCACATCAGGAAGGAATGAGTATGAGCTCTACTTTCTAGAAAAATACTATTGAAACAATTACATTCTGACTATTAATAATATTATTTACTGCCTGTATAACATTACGTGGTCAGAATGTTTTATATTTATTAGCTGATTAAGTCCCATGGTGTATGTGAAAAACTGAATTATCCTTATTTTCCAGGAAAAGAAGTTAAAACAAAGAGAGGGCTAAATAGCAAATAGTGTGCCTTTGGTGGAACTAAAAATCATCATCGATGGAAATACACTGAGCATTTTTGGGGAGCTGGGCACTGTAACTCATGATCACTCCTGTCGGAAAAATGCCAATCTGCCACCATGCTCACTATTTAGAACTTCCACTTCGGTTTCAGTTACTTCACAGTTGGTCTTTTGAAGGCACAGCTGCCTAGTCCTTCTCTGAATCAAGTAGCACCACCAAGTCTTTGCTCTGAATCTCCACCTTTCCAAGGCCCGCCTGCCATCCAGCTGGCAAGTTCAGCCCTGGGAACTAACCCTAATTGACAACCCAGCACATAAAGACATTGTGCCGTCAGTGACTTAAAAAGGAGTGCAGATTATCATCAAGAAAATAAGGGTAATATGTTAAAGAAAAAAAAGATAGCAGGAAGGGAAAAATGAAGGGAGGGAATCAGAGGGGGCGATGAACCATGAGAGACTATGGACTCTGAGAAACAAACTGAGGGTTCTAGAGGGGAGGGGGGTTGGGGGATGGGTTGGCCTGGTGATGGGTATTAAAGAGGGCATGTATTGAATGGAGCACTAGGTGTTATACACAAACAATGAATCATGGAACACTGCATCAAAAACTAATGATGTAAAGTATGGGGATTAACATAACATAATAAAATAGAATAAAATAAAACTAATGATGCATTATATGTTGGATAATTGAATAAAGAAAGAAAAAAAGAAAGAAAGAAAAAGAAAGAGAAAAAAAGAAAGAAAGAAAGAAAGAAAGAAAGAAAGAAAGAAAGAAAGAAAGAGAAAGAAAGAAAGAAAGAAAGAAAAAGAAAGAAAGAAAGAAATAGAAAATAAGGGAAAACAGGTGCGCGGACATGGTCAAACGGGAAGCCTTATCCACTGCTCGTGGGAATGTAGATTAGTCCAATCACTGTGGAAAACATATGGATGTTCTTCAAAAAGTTAAAAATAGAAAAAAAAATAGATCTGCCATATGATCCAGCAATTCCAATTCTGGGCATATACCCAAAGGAAATGAAAACAGGAAGTTGATGAGATCTTTGCACTCCCCCATGTTAATCACAGCATTATACACAGCATTATTCACAATAGCTAAGACGTGGAAACAACCCAAATGCCCACCAATGGATCAATGAATAAAAAAGCTGTACATACACACAATGGAATGTTACTCAGCCATGAAAAAGGAGGATATTCTGCGATTTGCAACAACATGGCTGGACTTTGAGCACATTATGCTAAGCGAGATAAGTCAGAGAAAGACAAGTACTATATGATAGCACTTATATGTGGGATCTAAAAAGGTCAAACATGTTTAAAAAAAAACCAATTAAATGGTGGTTAACAGGAGATGGGGGCTGGAGGGATAAAACCATGGTGTTTCAGGGTACAGACCCAAAATGAGTATTGAGCTACAGAGATCTAATATACAGTATATTGAATATAGACAGTACTATTGTACTATAAGTATATAATGTGATAATAATGTTGCAACCTTATTATATCAATGTATCAAAGTAACATGCTGTACCACTTAAATTTATACAGTGTTACAGGTCAAATTTATCCAATTAAAGCATTTGTTTTAAATAAAAATGAGCATAGTTGATGAGAATGATGATGATGATTCTTGTAAAAGTTGTATTTTATTAAGCTCTTAGCTGTATTTCATGCTTTATACTAGGCACTTTACTTATATAATCTCATTAAAATGCACAAGTCAATCATTTACGTTTTGCACAAACCCATAAAGCTAGCAAGTGGCAGAGCCAAGATTTAAAATGAGGTCTACTTACTTCCAAAGTTAATTCTCCTTACTATAAAAATTGATCTTAAAATCCTTGTGTACGACTCATGTGAAATTTGTGAACATGGTTCTGATTTTATTTCAGTCTTAAAAATATAACTAGCAACTTTAGTATTCTGTTAGTAAGTCATAATTACTAATTAATAATTTTCTGTCTTAGGTGAAAGATTGGAGGATTACTGGTAATGTTTATCACGTACTCTGTGAGCTCATCACAGAGGTACTCAAAATAGAAAGTATAAAAATGCTGGGAAGTGAAGCTTCTTAACATGGTACAAACTTATTTTCTGAATTAACTGCATAGCCTTAAGGAAAATTTCTCTTGATTTATTACTACTCATTGTAGGGAAAAAAAAAGAAATACCCCAACAAGATTTAAAATTACTAGAGATCTCACCATTTACACACACTTCGGTTCAACTATCAGTGGACATCACTTATATACATTTCTAGGAACAATTAAATCACTGTACATACTATTTTATAAAATCTTTTTTTTTGCACTTAAGGACACACTGAAAAAATTTATGAATTATCTCTGTACGAAATTATTTTAAATGTCTGTAGAGCATTACTCATAACTAAATCATGATTTATATAGTCAATTTGATTTGGAGTTTTTTTCCAATTTTTTTGACAATATAAATAATTTTCTACAATGAATATCTTTGCTGATAACCTGATGGGAATATCTCCAGTCAGTTCCTTTTATAAACTCTCAAAAGTGGAATTATTGGGTCAAAAGAGAAGACAAATTATTTACTAAGCACTTGAAATTTCTAGTGTGGTGCTAGATGCTGAGTTGAAGGACACACGACCAAAGAAAGGTATAGATGTGGTTTCCACATGGAAGATAAAACCATTTCAGAAGAAAGGGATTTTCAATGTAGGTTGAAAAGGTGAGAAAATACACCGAGGAATTAACATAGGTGTTAACGATTCTAAAGATGAACAAAGTAGAATAGGTATTTTCTTACTACAAAATTATTCACCACAAGCATTTTATTTGTGCAAAAGTAAAAAAATTATAATTACTTCTATAGATTTGGACTAGATTAAAAGAAATGGTATTTCCCCCTGCCCCCATAATAATACCTTAAAATTTATAACAAAATCTAACAAATGTCAGGTACTGGGTTCTTAAGAATTTGATGTGATTTTATGTTTTTTGACAATTCCTTGATACCTCAATGTTAGCCCTAAAAATGCTGAACGAAGAGAAATAACTTTACCAAAATTCTGCTTCTTTTCTAAAATGCTTTCACATATCACAAATCAACTAATGATCTTAAATAAATCACTTTGTTTCCTCATGTGGAAACTAGTATCTGAGGGTTTGTCTGCTAAAATTGTAGGATCCTCATACCTGCTTGCCTGAGGTTAACTGACTTTACCACTGGGGAGACGATAATGATTTGAAAAACTTTTCAAGTTCTTCTATCATCGTCCCTCTTGTCTCCCTCCGCTAACTTTTAGGACTTTTAGATTTACAGGAAATCTGTATAAATTAGTCCTAACTGAAATTGCTTTTCTATGTCAGTCTGCAGTTCAGAGATCTCCTTCTGAATGAAAAAAACGGAGCATTTCTATGGCTGTAATGGAATGAGTGAAGATTTAGTTCTTATAGGAAAATCTTGAATGTTGGTGGTAGAATATGAGGCATCTATCCAGAAGACAAAGACATCTAGAAATTTGGGCATGATGTCTGGCTCTGCCATGAAGTGTGATGGGTCATAACCTGGCATTTATACTTCCTTCTCGAGGTTTAGATATGTTCAAATCTGTGTTCTTTTTAGAATGGCTAATTCGAATTGTTGGAGAAACTGATAGGGGCCGTGGGGTCACTTTGCTAACAGAGCAGGATGTATGCTGAAAATTGAAAAATTCAAAACAGACTGTAAGGTTAATTCATTACAGAGATTCAGGATGTAATGCCTGAAAACATTGCTGGGTATAATGCGTGGGTGATCTCTACTTTCATTTCTGAGAATTATTTATGTGATTAATCACATTCAGAAGAACATGTTCACATAGATCTGTTGGCACTGGGGTGGGCTGTGCAAACAGGTATTTTCCCTAATTACTCCTTCAGAACTATTAAGTGAACAGTCATCCAGATCCGTCTCAGTGGTCTGTGGCAAGATAATTAGCTGAAATATCCACAAACAATCCTGCAGGGTACCCTCTGTTAGCAGTGCACACAAAACCACAGCTGGAGATTTCTCTGCAAGCTTCGAGAGCAGAGCAGAGGTTTTTGGTTGGTGAGATGAGCCCTTGAAAGAAAGTTACTAGGTGTGAGCGTTAAAGGAAAGGGGCAAATTTTGAAATCCAAAGCCCAGCTAGAAGACACCAGTGGTGCAGGATGGAACTTGACAATGGGTTGTTCCAAAATTTCTGGTGTTTTGTGCTGCTTCCTTCAGTGAATGGTGGGGAAGAGGAGAGAGGCTGGGCTCATGAGGCTTGGCCAGCATCACAGACCTGTCACTTCCCAGCACAGGGCTTCTGCAAAGTCTTTTTCTTTGTTTCTCAGTTCCCCCATTTGGAAAACAGAATATCTAGATTACTGTTTTGCAAATTTTTCTTTTTTAATTAAAGAAAAGTTTAAGCCACAGACCCTCTGTTCCAATCAAATATTACCTGGAAGCCTCAACAGGATCCAGGAGAGTTGGGTCTCTTCGTTGTGATGGAGAGACCCCTGCTTACACCCTCTCCCTGAGTCCTGAGGCAAGCCTACGGATCCCACAATATCTCAGGGCACATTTTGGCAACTATAGAACTAAATCTGCCCTTCTCACCCTTAACTCTGCACACAAATCACAAGGGCTCTCATGAAAGTGCAGATTCTGATCCATTAGGTCTGGGGGAGGCCTGGGACTCTGCATTTCCAACAGGGTCCTAGGTGATGCTGCTGCTGCTGGTCCACACAGCACACTTAAAAAAAAAATAATTAGCCAACGTACATCATTAGTTTCAGATGTAGAGTTCAGTAATGCATCAGTCACGTACAACACCTAGTGCTCATCACATCACGTGCCCTCCTTAATGCCCATCACCCAACTACCCCATCCCCCCACCTCTCCTCCAGCAACCCTCAGTTTGTTTCCTAGAGTTAAGAGTCTCTCATGGTTTGTCTCTCTCTCTGATTACTTCCATTCAGTTTTCCCTCCCTTCCCCTATGATCCTCTGTGCTGTTTCTTATATTTCATATATGAGTGAAACCATATGATATTTGTCTTTCTCTGATTAACTTCTTTTACTCAGCATAATACCCCCCAGTTCCATCCATGTTGATGCAAGTGGCAAGTATTCATCCTTTCTGATGGCTGAGTAGTATTGCATTGTATATATGAACCACATCTTCTTTATCCATTCATCTGTCGATGGACATCTGGGCTCTTTCCATAGTTTGGCTACTGTGGACATTACTGCTATAAACATTGGGGTGCATGTGCCCCTTCGGATCACTACATCTGTATCTTTGGGGTAAATACCTACTAGTGCAATTGCTGGGTCATAGGGTAGCTCTATTTTAACTTTTTGAGGAACCTCCACCCTGTTTTCCAGAGTGGCTGCACCAGCCTGCATTCCCACCAACAGTGTAGGAGGGTTCCCCTTTCTCTGCATCCTCACCAACATCTGTCATTTCCTGACTTGTTAATTTTAGCCATTCTGACTGCTGTGAGGTGGTATTTTATCACACAGCACACTCTGAATAGGAAGGGTAGTGATTCTCTACAATGTCTTCAAACAGGAACATTCTTTAAAAGTGGGTGGTAGAAAAAATATTCATTTTTGACCTTCCCTGTGTCTCCAGTGGACCTTTGTGGGAACTGAACACGTGTTCAAACAACTGGGTCAACCTTTCCATATTTAGCTTTGATAAAACTGAACTGTCCAGAGGGAAGGATTTTTTTTCCTTTTTCATTACTTCTAAACACAAATTATTCTCTATTCCGTTTATTTTGTGTTGAATATTATTTCAACACAAGTTATGCCAAGTTATAAATATCTGAGTCACCAGATTTGGCAAATAAACACACAAAACACCAGTTAAATTTGAATTTCAGATAAACAGTGAATAATTTCTCAAAACTATACTTCATCAGACATACCTATATTAAAAAAATTACTCATTTATTATTTGAAATTAAAATTTATCTAAGTGTCCTGTATATATTTTTTTTTTTTTTGGCAACCCTATCCATAGGAAAACACAATGGCTTTGGGCCCTGGCCAGTCAAACTTCCAATCTAATTAAAATAAACTACTCCTATTTGTGGCTGTGCCTCCTTGCTTCATGAATTGTAGGTCACTTTTTCCTTAAAAAGAGTAACTCAGATCAATTGGTCTGTCTTCTGGTGTGGATAAGAATCCCAAGCAATAATTCCTGTGTGAAGCAAAGCCTGGGTGTTCTTTTACATATTTTTACTCATCTTATTTTAATTGCTTTTCTTGTGGAAGCTGTTTATCATCCGGCAGTTGCCTCTTCTCCAACCTACAACTGCTCCTTGCCACGGGTATACTGCCTTCATTTTAGAACTGTCCTATGGATGATCCTGAAAAATCAGTTAATATCATCATAGTTGGTACATGTCCAAGATGAAAATGATCTCAACGCACGTAGGGAACAGCTACATCCTGGGATTAACAAAATCATCATATTTTTCATGTGATTTTCCTAAAGCTAAAGGATTCTTAAAATAAATATTAAGTGACATCTGCCTCCTCTTGAAGACAATATTAATTTTGGTAATAGTCATGAAATGAAATTAATAATAATAATGACCAAAAAAGAAATGCAGACAGTGAAAAATCTTCCTGTTTTAAACTTCATAGATATAATTCATGCCAGGGAAAAACATTACAAATAAAATAAATATTTCCATAAAAACAGGAAAATAGAATGACTTAATGTATTTTTTGAACTGCATATAAATTAACTTCATTTAAAAATAGTCATGGTTTTCTTAATGAGATACTACCTCACACCAGTCAGAATGGCTAAAATTAACAAGTCAGGAAACGACAAATGTTGGCGAGGATGTGGAGAAAGGGGAACCCTCCTACACTGTTGGTGGGAGTGCAAGCTGGTGTTTTCCAGCCACTCTGGAAAACAGTATGGAGGTTCCTCAAAAACTTGAAAATAGAGCTACCCTATGACCCAGCAATTGCACTAGTAGGTATTTACCCCAAAGATACAAATGTAGGAATCCAAAGGGGTACGTGCACCCCAATGTTTATAGCAGCAATATCCACAATAGCCAAACTGTGGAAAGAACCAAGATGTCCATTGACAGATGAATGGATAAAGAAAATGTGATATATATCTATTTAATGGAATATTATACAGCCATCAAAAACCCCCAAAATCTTGCCATTTGCAATGATGTGGACGGAAAGAGAGGGTATCATGCTAAGTGAAATAAGTCAATCAGAGAAAGACAAGTATCATATGATCTCACTGATATGAGGACTTTGAGAAACAAGACAGAGGATCATAGGGGAAGGGAGGAAAAAATGAAACAAGATGAAACCAGAGAGGGAGACAAACCATAAGAGACTCTTAATCTTAGGAAACAAACTGAGGGTTACCAGAGTGGTGGGGGGTGGGAGGGATGGGGGGGCTGGGTGATGGACATTGGGGAGGGTATGTGTTATGGTGAGTGCTGTGAATTGTGTAAAACTGATGAATCACAGACCTGTACCTCTGAAACAAATAATACATTATGTTAAAAAAGAAAAAGAAGATAGTAGGAAGGGAAAAATGAAGAGGGGGAAATCGGAGGCAGAGACGAACCATGAGAGACTATGGACTCTGAGAAACAAACTGAGGATTTTAGAGAGGAGGGGGTGGGGGCATGGGTTAGCCCGGTGATGGGTATTAAGGAGGGCACGTACTGCGTGGAGCACTGCGTGTTATATGCAAACAATGAATCATGGAACACTACATCAAAAACTAATGATGTAATGTATGGTGACTAAAGTAACATAATAAAATAAAATTAATAAAAAAAAGAAAAAATAGTCATGGTTTTTACAAAATTATCATCTTATCATTTTATTATTTTTTTTCTTTTTCAAGTTTTCATTGAAATTCTAGTTAGTTAACATAACTAACTGGTTAGTGTAATATTGGTTTCAGGAGTAGAATTCAGTGATTCATCACTTATATACAACGCCCAGTGCTCATCCCAACAAGTGCCCTCCTTAATGCCCATTACTGTCTAGCCCATCCCCCCACCCACCTCCCTCCATCACCCCTCAGTTTGTTCTTTATCTTTAAAAGTTTCTTATGGTTTGCCTCCCTCTCTCTTTCTTTACCCCTTCCCCTATGTTCATCTGTTTTGTTTCTTAAAGTCCAAATATGAGTGAAATCATATGGTATGTGTCTTTCTCTGACTGACTTGTTTTGCTTAGCATAATACTCTCTAGCCCCAGCCATACTGTTGCAAATGGCAAGATTTCATTCTTTTTGATGGCTGAGTAATACTCCATTGTGGACATTTAGGCCCTTTCCATAATTTGGCTATTTTTTTTTTCAAAAAAGACACATGAAGAAATCCTGCTAAATGCGTCAACTCCACAATGTTCAGAGACTGATTTGTACGTTGCAATGACAGAATTGAAGTAACTCAAGTTGTTTCATCATCTTCACAACCATGACACTATTCTTCTTTACTTAGAATCTACTATTTTATCCTTTTGTGTGTTTTTATTTTTTTTTTCTCTTTTAAAGTTTTTATTTGAATGAGAATCTACTGGGCTGGAGACCCACTGCACCTGAACAAGTGCAAAGGACTCCAGATTCTTAGGAATTTATTCCCTAAATGAATGCATGCAGCTGAGTCTGTGGTCAGGGGCCAAGTGTGTAACTGGGAGTTCTTGAATTAACTTTCCTCTAGAGGACAATGTTTACTAAAGGACAAGTAATACAACTGCACTAATTGGAAGTATACATATATTTTATGTTAGCAAAACTCAACAGTGACTGAATCAACTTGTTAGAGCTTAGATTAGCAAGTTTTGGACATAATTTAGAATTTCAGGCACATAGAGATAATAAAACGCTGACATTATTTTAGACAGATTTATTATAAGTATACCATTCTCTATAGACAATGCACCCCCATATTACCTGCACCTGAGGCAGGTTGCTCTCAATGCCCTTCCCTTGTGCACAAGGAGACTCACAGTAAGTATTTGTGTTGACTGGCACAGATCTTATTCTGTAGTTTATGCCCCACGAGGGGGACAATTATCCAGATTCTTGGGTGACAAGCTTTCTTCTTGACTTTCTTTCTTTCTTGACTTCAGCTCATTATTGGCTATTTTGTTGCCCCAAATGAGAATGATGGGTGATAGTTACTATTTGTTAATTCATGTGGGTATAAATGCATTCAGTCAGCCCATAAAATTACTATTTAAGCACCTATATGTAAAACACAGCACTGAACTCAAGACATAGAGCATATTTAAGAAAAGTAAGATATTTGCATAGAAAAGCTTGACTAGGAGCTAACCAATTAGTACAGGATAAAAATTCACAGGCAATAGGTTTGAAGTCAAGTATGTGCTGCAAGTATTTGACAATGAATTCCATGAATTTTGAGGAAAGAGGCCTTCATTTGAATTTGAATAATCATAGATGCTTTTGTGGGCACACTGAATATAAAGACAGAGATCAGTGGGGCACCTGGGTAGCTCAGTGGGTTGTGTCCAACTCTTGGTTTTGGCTCAGGTCATGATCTCACGGTTGTAGGATCAAGCCCTGTGTTGTGCTTCTTGCTGGGTGTGGAGCCTGCTTAAGATTCTCTCTCTCCCTCCCCATCCCAGGTCAAGCTTGTGCACACAAGCACATTCTCTCTCCTAAAAAAAAAAAAAAAAAAAAAAAAAAGACAGAGCAGAATAAAACTCCCTGTGGTTATAGACTTGATGCTATTCACAGGACTCATTCCAGTTCTTTGGAAAACCTCAGCCACTGGCTTGTGTGCTTTGTTTTTTCCTCTCTTCTTTATCCCCTCTGGCAACTTTAATGACTTCAACATTCTCTTCTTCAGGGGGCCTTCTGGATCATTTTGAAAATACCCACTTCTATGTCTTCTATATTGCTCATTTACTCATCTCGGAACAGTCACCTCCACAGCCTGGCCTCTCAGTCCTTTAGATTGTGGGTCCCTGCTTTCCATTAGTGTCACCCAGGCTAGACCCAACTTCTGATAGTCTGAATTCGATGGTGGCCTGTCAGTTACCTCCCTGTCTGTTCCCTCCTCTGACGATCAATCCTGGGTAAGTTCTGTCATCTTCATCAGAAATTCTCATCTTCTGTATTTTCCTATTCCAGACCCTAAGCAGTCCCAGCTACTACAGAAGAAAGTCACACATTCAGATTAACCCAGCTGCAAGGAATCACACGCTTTCAATTGAGAAGTCAGTGATTTACCTCTCTTCTTGTTAAATCCTTATGATATATTCAAAATCCAGCCAACCCCATGCTACCCTCCATCAGTCTTGTATATCATCACCCATTTTCCTTGAGAAGGCTAAGCTAAGCCTTTAGGAAGATGCTAATCTTTTCCCCGTTCTCTTCATTAATGCCTTTATAGCTACTCATCCTTCCGTCTTATCTGAAATAAAAAGATGCCTCTGCTGTATAATTGCCTCTCCTACTCAAGTCTGTCTGGGCTATGAAGTTACTTCATTCCTCCCTCCTCATCCAGCACCTTAAAACACTCCTTTCATTGTTTCTTTGCCTTATGCCTACACTTCACATCAAAAAGGCCTTTATTTGATGTTTCTTTGTAACCTCAGTACTATACTCTCTTGAATGACTGGATCTACTGCCTTCACATTACAAAACCATATTCCACATCCTTCAGTCTGGGTCTGGCCTCTTCCCTGGATCTGCACTGTCTCATGTTACAAATGACCTGATTGCCAAGTTAGTACCTTCCCCCCCCCCCTTATTCTGTGACTTCTCTAGAGCACTTTAAACTGCTGCCTCCCTTTCATTTTTGACCCTCTTCCTTTTGTGGGCTTTCCATGATTGCACATTCTCTTGTGTCTTGTGTACTTTTTCCCCCTCTTGAACTTGTCTCCTTTCCTGGTTTATAAACACTGTTAACATGTCCTAAGGTTTAGCCAGGAATGCCATAATCTCTCTATTCCCCACGGCATTCTTCTTTATTCTCTTGGGTTTCAATTTCTACTATAGTAACTGCCATTTCTTTCTCACCTGACTGCTTTATCTCAATCCATTCCTTTTCTTCAGTTGCTTTTTCTGAGAGGGCCAACGATGATTTGACCATCAGCTCAAAGCAAACATGCTTCAAGTTCATCCCCTCCTTTTCCTTCCTAAACTAATTTTATCTCTGACATTTCTAATTCTGTCACTAAAATATGTAATTTCCCAGTTGCTCAGATTTTGTACGTCGGGGTTAACCGTAATCCTTTCTTCTTCATCCCACATTCAATGCAAAGAATCAGGATACCCTCCCCACCTTCACCACTAATCAGCTGTAGGAGTTTTGGCAATTATTTCATTTCTTGGAATCTCGGTTACCTTATCTGTGTAATAGGGATATAACAATGCTTCCCATTTGTGGACCTCATTGGGAAGTAAGGAGACTCAAAGATCATTGCTTGAAAACACTTACTGACAAAAAGCTTTATGCAAATGAAAATTGCTAAATTCTATCTTCTTCCTCCATGTGGCTCTTGAGTTAGCCTCATTCCATCCTGCCCACCAGTACCCTAATTCCGTTCCCAGCTATCACCTGCACATGGACTGCTAACACAACCTTGAACTCTCCTGAGGGCTCTTCTATTCTTCTAGCTTTCTCCAACTCCATTTTCAACTTTTACTTCTTCTTCTTCTTTTTTTTTTTTTAGAGAGAGAGAGAGAGTGTGTGGGGAGGGGCAGAGGGAAAAAGAGAATCTTCATCAGGGTCAATGCCCAGCACATAGCCTGATGCGGGCCTTGATCTCATGATACTGAGATCATGACCTGAGCCAAAATCAAGAGTCAGACACCTAACTGACTGAGCCACCCAGGGGTCCCCAACTTTTACTTCTTTGTTACGTCACGGATTCCCATTGCTTGTAGAATGAAGTCCAGATTACATAGTTCTTTAAAGCCTGTCACATCTAACCTGCATCTACATTAAAGCCATTAAAGCCATTCCCATTCCAATCCATAGATATCAATATAGAGTCAAGTGAGTTCATTCTTCTTGCCCTTTCTTGATTTAATGCTTATAAAAAATCATAACATACCTACCCCCTTCTATGTGCTTAGGCCCAGCATAGCTTTTTTTTCCAGCACTCTGCTCTAATTCCACCTCTTTGATAAATTCATCCATGATTAATCCCTGATTCGCCCCTCTCTTTCCTTTGGATTTTATAGGACTTGGTTGCACCCTTTATTCAGCATTGAGCATACCGTTGCTGTTCCTTTTATTGTTATTGAATTCATATGTGGCTATTTGGCCTTTAAAGTTTTTAAGTTCTCTATCTCTATACATCTAATAAGCAGGGAATACGAGTATACACAGGATGACCATATGATGGGTTTACTGTCCAAATTAGGACACTTTTGAGAGTGAATGGATTACTATTGACAATTATATCAGACAACAGACATAAACTGGGACAGTCCAAAGCAGACTGGGATGGATATTACCCTAGTTATACCCCTCTGTGATATTAAGAGCATCTATTAGATTGCACTGCACAAGTAGTTTTAGTTTTGATTGATTTTCCATGCTACAAGCAGAGAAGGTTTCAGTCTTCCTTAGCATTAGTCTTAGTTTATAGTATCATGTTGATACTGCATTTGATAGTATCTCTTGATTTTTTTGAACCACATTGCTACAAGTGGTTGTTTTCTACTAAAATAGAGTAATTGGGTAACTCACCAACATTTGCCTAAGAAAGGAGGGCAGGTATGAGAAATAAATGAACCCTTCCAATAAATACAAGAAAGTAGGGGTCGGAAATAAATGGTATTTATACAGGTTGAAACTAATGACTATTAAATTTTTTTCCTTCCCTTTTTTATTTTTAAAATTCCAGTATAATTAATGTACAGTGACTATTGACTATTTTTAAAAAATAGTGCTTGTAACACAATGCTGACGAAAAGATGTCTGGGAGTGACCAAATATGGTTTCAATTCCGGGTTGGGTTAGGGGTTGAGGGGTTGAGGAGTTGACCAAAATTCACAAAGCTGCTAAGTTAAAAGCTGGAACTTATACAAGGTTTGCCCCCTTTGTACTGTACTCTTGCTACTTCACCTTACTGGTTCCTGGTTCCATTACCATAAACGCCAAGGCCTTAAGGAAATCACTTCCCATCTCTTGTAATGCATGTCCTCATGTATAGAATGAGAAAGTGGACTAACACGGGTTCTCTACTTAGTATGAGCCTATGGCTTCCAGTCTGCCTTAACCCCTGGTAAATCTGTGCCAATAATTTTTAAAAAGGGCAATATTTTTTTCATCAACAATGTTATTTTATGTATTTAAAAACATACTGTGAATGACTCAAATAAAATATTCCAATAAGATTTGCATTAAAAATGTCTGAATTTGTCAAATCTTATAACATCACAGTTGTGGTTTAAAGATCTGCTCATATTTTCAAGGCCTAGAAATGTGTTTTCCTGGAAAATGGAAATTTCTCTTTAGGTGAGATATATGATGCAAATAGTTGTGACCTTGACTTTTGTGCATTTGATTTTTCCTTAAGTTTCCTTCTACCTTCAACTTTCCATCATTTCATGATTCTGTTTATTGAAGTTCCACTTGGATTACTTTAGATGAGACTATTTGTTCAGAAAATATTTACTAAGCATTGTGCTTCTCTTTGGGGACAAAAACAATAAATAAGACAGATATGCTGTCCCCTGGAGCTCCCACATTGTTATTAAAGTTCACCAAGAAGTAAAATAAAACAATACAATGAGAAAAGTCTGATTTTGTCTTAAAGTCAGTCTCTTGAAAGAACTGATCAGTCAGTTCTACCTATTAACCAGAGTTAATAGAAAAGAACTTTAAATCTCAATCTGTGGTTACTTAAAATATTCCACTGAAATACCAGAAATCATTTCATTTGAAAAATTGAAATATACAAGGGTGCCTGAGTGGCTCAGTCAGTTAAGCATCCTCAACTCTTGATTTCAGCTCAGGTCATAATCTCAGGGTCATGAGATTGAGCCCTGAGATGGGCAGTCATATGGGGGAAGTCTATAGATGTGTTCTGAGTGGCGCCAGGAGGCTGAATTGAGTTTATCAGCTCTTGTTTGATATCTCTGTTGTCATTTTGTTTATCTAAAGTTCTCTTTTTCTCAGGAAAGGCTCATGAAAACAATATTCTTGTATGTTGGTAATAGTTTATGGTTCCCTTTATACTTGAAGGTTGGTTTTATTGAATATAAAGCCTTGGTCTACACAGCCTTTGCTTTAGTATTTTTATCCTATTTTCCTCTGGCACAAAAAGTTGATGATAATCTAATTCATATTCCTTTATAAATCAGGTGTTCCATTTGTCTAAGGGCACAAAGGATTTCCTTTCTTTTTTAAGAAACATTCACTGATTTTACTAGAATAAATCTTAATAGTGGTTGGTTTTGGTCAGTAATCTTGGGTACCTAGTGAGTTCTTTCAACACTTAGATTTTTTTAAGATTCAAGAAATTTGTAAAAAATTATAGCTTGTGGTATTGATTGATTGCTTTGGTTTTCTTCCTTAGGGATTCCTATTATCCACATGTTGGATCTTCTTTGCAAATCTTCAATATTTGTTATTACCTCTTGTGAAAAAAGATCCAAAATGAAGCAAGCATTGATAAGACAGTCACTCATAGAGTTGAAAAGACATTGAGGAAGTAGGGCCTCTCACACCTCCTGTTTTCAATTCCTGAACATCATGAACTTTTGACTTCTGTCAATTGCAAATTGACCACCTCTTGGAACAGATCCTTCTACTTTGGACTGAAATAGAGATAATGTAACACTTGGTAGCTAAATAGCCAATCA
This sequence comes from Callorhinus ursinus, assembly GCF_003265705.2. Classification (NCBI taxonomy): domain Eukaryota; kingdom Metazoa; phylum Chordata; class Mammalia; order Carnivora; family Otariidae; genus Callorhinus; species Callorhinus ursinus. The sequence goes on from NW_027397125.1 coordinate 5,706,182, forward strand.
TGTATTAGATAATCAGTTTAAACTCTGCCAGCACCAATCATAATTCTTTCAAAACAAGTTACGTAACCTTGCAGTTTTTGTTGTTATAAGCCTGCACTGTCTGCAATTCAATCCGGAGCACACTTTTGATTTAGGTCAATTCCGTCTCCTGGACTGCAACTTCTAAGACCCCAAAGAAACACTTTTCAATGCTTTACAGACTTTTTGTCTCCATTGACACTCTCAGATTCTTTTTATCTCCTTCTTTAATTCTTTTCAACTAAAAAAGATTTCTCCCTTTTAACCTTTTATTTCTCCTAAGTCATTAAGAATTGTGTTTGTTTGCTCTTCTTGTTATCTAGTGTTTTCCCCTCATTTCCAAAATGATTTTTTGATGTTCACCATGGTTTTTCTAAGTTTCTTTAATACCAATTTGGGCTGTTCTTTTCTGTTTTGCATCATTTGCATCATTTAAAAGTTTCTGTTGTCCCTATTCTACTCCATTTTGATTCCACTCCCACAATTTTCTCCTAGTGTGGCGATCATGGAAGATGACACTGGCAAGTCAGTGTTGAGAGTTCCTTGGACTCTACCACCCTAGCCCCTTCAGAAACTCTTACACACGTCCCTTGCACTTACCTGCATCTGGAGTTGGCCCATGCCCTTCCTGTTTTCTGCTACTGTCCTTACATTCACCTGCTGTATTTTCCAGTCAATGCCTAAGGGCTATGTTTCCAGGCATGCTGGGCAGCTTGTTTTCTCACCTTTTGCTTTCTCTCACATAGATACTGACTAACATTCAGATCTGTGGATATTGGTGGTTTGTTATTATCTGTTGTAAATGTTGTCCTCAGGTTTTTGGTTTTGATATCCAGTTTGTTCTGTTTTTATCTGGATATTTTGAAAGATAAAAAAATTTATGCTGCTACCACCATTACAATTTCCTAGAAACTTCCATTAGTACTATCTTTTGATATCTAAAGGACTCTCTGCATTTACTGTTAAATCGCATCATTTATTACTATAAAATCTGTCACCAAATTGATTTGAGTGAAAATATTACTGAGAATAATTAAGTATTATACCTCCTTTTCATTGAAAAAGAAAAAAAAACATAAGCAATTGTTCTATAGGTTGAGATGAATAAATGAATGAATATATAAATACTGTAGGTTCATAAAGGCAGCAAGGCAAGGCAGAGATTTACCTGTCTCTTTATTACTTGGAGATCAATAGGAGATAATGACATATTTCCTTAAGTGGAGATACATGGAGGAGAGTTAACTAAGTAGCCACTTAGTCTCCTCCTAGCTTCTCCTGTTCCAGAGTATGGATTTACACTCTGTTCTACGTCAGGGAAACAAATTTGCACCTGTCTGGAACTTGACTCAACTTCATTATTTATGGAAACATGGGAGTTTGAACTCGAAGTCTGTGTTTGCTCTAAGAGAATGGGTGAGAAGAAAAACACTTTGTCCATCAGCAGTGATTATAATATGATACGAATGATCACAGATTTAAATAAAATAGGAATGCGAAAAACACCAACTTAAGTTTCAGAAAGTTCTTTTGAGTGCGAATATTGAAAAACTCCCTCAGCCTGCTTGGCAGAATGCGAGAGGGAAGGAAAGGAATAACAGAAGTGATTTTGAGTGGCTGGGGAGCTTACACATTATATGAAAAGCTCTCAGAATAATCTTAGGCTGCGGAGAAAGTTAGAAAAAGATGGAGATAGAAAGAAAAACACAAAAGCATTTATTTATAAGTGGAAAGTGTCAAGTATGCTTTGCTTCTCCTACCTATTTAAAGAAAGCATACAGATTATCTGTCAGCTTCTCTTGGTCAAATTTAAGAAATGTGTTTGCGAAGAGGACTATCAGAGAAAGCCAAGAATAGCACTTTGGATCTCTGGCTCTGTTACTTTCTTCTGTTTCAAGTAACCCCTTATTGGGAAAGATCTGTTTAAGGCACTTTACAAAATTGTTACTTTTCTGACAAATTGTTTTTATGCAGACTTTTAAATTAAAGACATATGACTTGCTTGTCCTGTAGTGACAGGAACACGAAATCTAAGGCATCACTCAATACTATGAACTCCCTTAAAAGATGAAAATTTGGTGGGTTCCCCCTACAAGTATTACTTCATAAAGAGTTACATTCTCTGAATAGAAGAATGATGGTCTTCTTTGCTGTGTGGATATGAATTTTACTTTTTCACTTTGGGTTACTACTTATTTTTTAATAAGATGTGTTCAGAAACAGTAAGTATGCACCATCACACCTTTTAGTTTACTTTGCTATTTTTGTACTGAAACGTATGCAATTTTAGGGGGTGGGAGGAAGCCATAACATCCCAGACTTACAGGGACAGAATGAACTTTAAATTCATTCTAGCTCAAACACTTATACAATGCTTGGATCCCCTCTACTAGGTCCTCAACACAGGGCCTTCTTGAACGCTTAAATGTATGTGGTGATGAATAGCTCATCACTCAGAAGCCTCTGAGTACCTGCGATTATTAGAAGGTGTTTATATTGAGTCCATACTTCTTTCTTCATAGCTTCTCCCTGACTATCCCCATATCCATCCTCCAGAATCATTCAGAACAAATCAGATATGTCATTCAGAGGACAGCCCATTAATACTGGTGGGAAGCTAGAATGCTTCTCTTTCTACACTTTCTCTGCTAGAACTTCTCTTTCCTTCATCCATTCCTGACTTGAATTTCAAGTCCTTAATATTCTCCATCCATCCCCTCTGAGCACATTTTAGGCTAACCATGTTCCTCTGCAAGTAAAAGGTGCAGAATGAAGCCTACCATGTTTGGTGAGACGCCAGTCTGCTTTTCACAAAACATGCCTTTTTAAATTGACAGCCACCTACTATAAATGACAAATTTTGAGATTTCTTTTCATTAAAATTCAGTGTTCTTTACTTAACCTCATGCTACATCAAATGTTCTCCATATTAAACTTGTATATATTCAAGATTCAAGTCCAATTACAAGCTAATGAATCACAGATATTTCAAGGTCAACAGCAAGGAAAATTTGAAAAACAAGGAAAAAATAATATGTGACTTAAATTCATATATAAAACAAAAAAAATCTGATATACAATTAGGAGAAGATTAGCCCTAACTAAAACCCTAGTACTTTATGTTGCATGGAGATTCAAATAATTATCACAAATTTATTTTCTTTATAGAAAAAAATGTTCTTTTAATAAAACAAATATCATTTCTCTTTCAAAGTTTGTGCCAATGATAATACTTGGCAAAGAGTCAGTGTTCATTAAAAAAATGTTAACAGATGAATGACTTTTTCATTAAAATATAAATATTGTAATTAATTGAAAGTAGAGCAGGTAGAAATAGAATAATTCTGACTCTATATTCCCGTATTATGGGATGTAAGAAAAGTTGTTTTAATTTTGACTTAAAAATTATTTTGTTTATATTAAGAAAGATTATTAGAGTCACCCCCTCAAGAAAATAGAGCAAAATAATCTAACCCATTTGCAAATTTCAACTATCTTTGGCTAATCACTTCTAATAGAATAATAAAGAACATGATTATTTCTATTATTTAAAATAAATAGATTTCTTTACATTTGTATTCCCTAGATTCAAAAGATTCTAAATATTTTTAATGTCCTAACTCAAATTTAAAATTTTAATTTTCTTACAATCACAAATCATTCTTGTATTATTTATACACCAATGCATGTCATAATAATCAACTTATGTAGTTTAATTTTGTATTTTAGTCAGAAAAAATTATACTACTTGGAATTGGTGGGAAAAATCTTATAATTGAATAGAATCATTATTATTGTGAAGCAATAATTATTGCTAAAATTAAAGTTTCTATTTCTGGCCTCCAGAAATTGAAAAGACTTATGTATTTATTTTAATAAAAAACAGTTACCAAAGTCACAAGGAAGAAACTACTCAACAGCTGGTACTGTAAGTGGAGTAATCTTCTCTTAAAGAGGTAACAGAAGGAGAGGATTAGAACACCTAATACATATATCATGTACTCAAAATGACATAATTCAGGTTTACAGTTGCCCATGTGAAATATAGCTATGCAAGTTTTAATTTATTTATTCATTTCATACTTTCATCTATTAAAAGCTTCCCTGTGGAGATTTTATATGTAAAAATAAATATATATATATATGATTTATTTCATGGATTCTGAACCATTAGAAATAACTTAGGGGATGGTATTTAAGAAGGAATTTGAGCAGAGAATTCAGTGCAGTATAAAATGTTTTATTCAGTATTTTTTAATAATTCTTCCCAATGAAGGGAAGAAAATATTTCATTAAATTAGAAATGCTATTCTAGTTTTAGGAATTTAAATTAAAATGTTACCCAGAAGATTAAATTAAAGATTGACATCTGTTAAAATGTCTTTATTTTGGTAATTACATATACAAGGAAATCACCATGAATTTGAACTGATATCTCAAAAGTATTCAGTGATATACATGAAGAAAATGCCATGTTTCAGAACAGAAAGTGAGGAAAGAAAACCATAGACATACTAACACTAATTTTTTTTTTTTAAAGCAAACCAGTTTCAGGGGTGCCTGAATGGCACAGTCAGTTAAGCATCCGACTGTTGGGTTCCGCTCAGGTCATGATCTCAGGGTTGTAAGACAGAGCCCCACAACAGCTCCGCGCTCAGTGTGGAGTCCGCTTGAGATCCTCTCTCCTGTTTCCTCTGCCCCTCCTGCTTATGCTTCTCTCTCTAAAATAAATCTTAAAAAAAAAAAAAAGCAAACCACTTTCACTTTTTCCCCCTATATTCTGCTATATTTTTTTCTGGACAGCTGCCATTTAATAAGGCAGCTTTTTTAACGAGAGTGTCAAACCATCTCAAGTTTTCCTTCATCTTTCCTTCCTCCTGGCAGCTCATCAAAAGTGAACACCATCTTCTGCCTCTGCTAAGAAATGAAAATGAGAAGTATTTTGCTTCAATGAAACATTTTTTTAGTTTTCTTTAAGACTGAATAAGACTAAGGAATACCTTGTGGGTAAAACTTAATTATAAAAAACATGTGGCTTCCAGATAAAAAGAAGACTGGCGAGTCTATGAAGTGATCTATTTATTATATAGATTATTCAATGGATCATGTCTTCCCAATTCCCAAGGGTTATGCATCTAGCAGCTGCAAAGCAAGATGCCAAACTTGGAGTAAACACTTTTTTCCTCCCGAGGAGCAGCCTTTGAATCCTTGCCTGGCTCCTGTCCTCTGGCTTCGTTCCTGGAGGCACTATCGATTGCCAGGAAAAGTTGAGGGCCACAGCTGCCTGTCTTCCTTTAATCATATTCTCCACTGGTCCTTGTTATGCACAAATATTTGTTGGGCTGGGGAATCCCTTGAGTGGCAAACTGCTTAAAAGACCATTGTTAGTTATACTGCTGCTGTAGGCGGAACAGCCTTAGCCCAGGATGGGAAGTCCTGGGTTCAAGTCTCAGCTCTGAAACTAGGCTTTATGTGACCTCAGCACATTATTTCACTCTCCTGGGTTTCTATTTATACATTGAGCTTGATTCTGATAAAGGTGTAAAAAGGACACTTCCCTACTTAGTTTCCAGGAACAGAGAAAGGGTTTTGGTGCTTTCAATTTATCTGGATTCTATAGTATTGAGAGCTATGCAACTGGGGTGAAGAGATAAGAATCATCTTTCAGAAGGTTAAATTTGGTGGAAAGTTGGGTCAAATAATTGAAAAAAAAAGATTTTATTTTTTAGAGAAAAAGAGAGAGAGAGAACAAGCAAGCATGGGCGTAGGGGTAAAGGGTGAGAGAGAGGAAGAGAGAATCTTGAACAGGCTCCACAGAACAGACTCCACACTGAGTGTGGAGCCTGATTTGGGGCTTGATCCCATGTCCCTGAGATCATGACCTGGGCTGAAAACAAGAGTCAGATGCTTAACCCACTGAGCCACCCAGGTGGGCCAGGGCCAGGTGCCCCTGGGTAAAATCATTTTTTATATCAAACATACATGTCTACATTATAATGCAAAATTAATACACATTTTTAAGATAAAACAAAAACCCAAGGACATGTATTTGAGTTAGACACCTGGGGAATTCATACACTTTATTCTGGAAAGTTACAGAATCCTGGGTTTTGCATACATGCTGAGGTGTCTTTTTGTTTTCACATTCTATGATTTTGATGATAAAAAATACTGGGTGCTTCCACTAAAGGCAGATATTTTTGTCCCCTAGAAATAATAAGAATTCCAAAGTATGATATGAACAATGACTGGCATTTAGACATTTTGTCCTGGTTTTATTGCAAAAGTCATCACATGGCTTCTAATTCAAATCAGTGTGCACAATTTAAGAATGCTGAAACTGTTTTGTCCTTCAGGAATACTAACTGTTTTAGAAAATTGTTTTCCTTCCTTCCTTCTTTCTTTCTTTTTTCCTTTTTCCTTTCCTTTCCTTCCTTCCTTCATTCCTTCCTTCCTTCTATATATCTAGAACTCTATAAAAAGTCTTAAAAGATAAAATAATGATGATGATGATGATTAGCAAACTGCAAGTTCAGGCATAAAGATCATCACAAACTCTTATGTCCTTGGTTATTTGACTAAATATCATACTGCTCAAAAAATGTAACATTTTCTTCTTCAAGCATTATATAAAGGTTGCATCTTTTGTAAAACTCAACATTCAACTTGAAATCCACACCTAGCTTAAAATATGTTTATCATCTGTCTCTACCCAGTAGACTGTAAGCTTCATGAGGGCAAGGATTGTCTCTTGTCCTTTTTGCTTATCTCTGTATCTTGGGTACCAGGCACTTAATAGGAGATCAACAAAATTGAATAAATAAATGAGTGAATGTATCAGATAGCCTTGTCAGCATCTCCCTCCTCAAGCTTGCAATCTCCTCTCCCTGGTGCTAAAGATTACTTGGTTTTTTACTTTCAAAAAATATGGAGAGAATCAGACTTTCTTTCTAATCCCCTCTTCTCTCTGCAAGGTTTTCTTTAAAGTCAGCATCATCCAATAGAAATACAGAGTTTGCCACATACATAATGTTAGAACTATCTCGTAGCCACATTAAACAGTAAAACTAAGTGAAATTAATTTTTATTGAGGTATAAATGACATATAACATTGTATTAGTTTCAGGTATACTACATAATGATTCAATATTTGTGTATAGTGTTAAAGGAGCATAGTGTAAGGCTAGTTACTGTCTGAAACCATACAAAGTTACAAAATTTTTTCTCTTGTGATAATAACTTTTACGATTTACTCTTCTGGTTACTTTCAAACGTATAGGACAATATTACTGACTATACTCACCCTGCTGTACATTACATCCCCATGACTTATTTATTTTGTAACTGGAAGTTTGTATTTTTGACCCCCTTCACCCATTTCATCCACCTCTCAACTTCCCTCCCCTCTGGCAACGACCTTTCTGTTCTCTGTATCTATGAGTTTTGTTTGTTCATTTATTTTATTTTTTAAATTCCACATGTAAGTGAAATAATATGGCAATTCGTCTTTCTCTGATCTATTTCACTTAGTGTTAACCACGTTATCATAAATGGCAAGATTTTAATCTTTTTTATAGCTGAGTAGTATTCTATTGTGCATATATATGTATACATATATATACACACAATTCCTCCTTATCCATTCATCCATCAGTGGACACTTAGATTATTTCTGTATCTTGGCTATTAAAAATGCTGCTGCAATGAATGTAGGGATGCATATATCTTTTCAAATCAGTATTTTCATTTTCTTTGGATAAATACCCAGAGTAGAATTGCTGGATAATATGGTAGTTCAATTTTTAATTTTTTGAGGAATTTCCACAGCTGTTGCACCAATTTACCTTCCCACCAACAGCACACAAGGGTTCTCTTTTCTCCACATCCTGGCCAATATCTGTTATTTATTGTCTTTTTTGATAATAGCCATTCTGACAAGTATGCGGTGATATCTCATTGTGGTTTTGATTCACATTTCCCTAATTAGTAATGATGAGCATCTTTTCCGGTGCCTGTTGGCCATCCACATGGTTTCTTTGGAAAAACGTCTATTCAGATCCTCTGCTCATTTATTAATCATATTATTTGTTTTTGGTTTTGCTATTGGATTGTATGAGCTCTACATATTTTGGATATTAACCCCTTAATGGATATATGATTTGCAAATATTCTTCTCCCATTCACAAGAGGTTGTCTTTTCATTTGGTTGATGGCTTCCTTTGGCGGGCAGAAGCTTTTTAGTTTGATGTAGTCCCACTTGTTTATTTTTGTTTTTATTGCCTTTGTTTTTGGGGTCAGTTTCAAAAAATCATCACCAACTGCTATCAAGGAGCCTACCACCTGTTTTCTTCTACAAATTTTATGGTTTTAGGTCTTACATTCAGGTCTTTATTTTGCGTTAATTTTTTGTGTATTGTAAGACAGTAGTCTAGTTTTATTCTTTTGTATGTGGTTGTCCAGTTTTCTCAAAACCATCTATTGAAGAGACTGTCCTTTTGCCATTGTATATTTTTGCCTCTTTTGATGTAAATTAATTGACTACATATGCATGAGTTTAACTTTTCTTGGCTCTCTATTCTGTTCCATTGATCTTTGTGTCTGTTTTTATGCCAATACCATAGTGTTTGATTACTATGGCTATGTAATATCATTTCAAACCAGGGAACATGAGGCCTCCAGGTTTGTTCTTCTCTCTCAAGATTACTTCGGCTAGGGGTGCCTGGGTGGCTCAGTCGTTAAGTGTCTGCCTTCAGCTCAGGTCATGATCCCAGGGTCCTGGGATTGAGTCCCACAATGGGCTCCCTGCTCTGTGGGAAGCCTGCTTCGCCCTTTCCCACTTCCCCTGCTTGTGTTCCCTCTCTCGCTGTGTCTCTCTCTGTCAAATAAATAAATAAAATCTTAAAAAAAAAAGATTGCTTTGGCTATTCAGGGTCTTTTGCTATTCCATACAAATTTTAGGATTGTTTGTTTTATTTCTGTGAAAAATGCCTTAGAATTGACATCACATAGGGATTGCTTCAAATCTCTAGATTGTTTTAAGTAATATGGACTTTTTAATATAATCATTAATTCTCCTAATCCAAAAGTGCAGGATATTTATCCATTTATGTCTTCAATTTTTTCATCAATATCTTATAATTATTAGCATATAGGTCTTTCATCTCATTGGTTAAATTTATTCTTAGGAATTTTATGAATTCTGATGCAATTATAAATGGGACTGTCTTCTTAATTTCCCTTTCTAAGAGTTTGTTGTTAGTGTATACAAACACAACATATATTTGCATATTGATTTGGTATCCTACAACTTTAATTTTTATTATAATATAGATAATTTGTTTATTATCTCTAACAGTTTTTTGGTGGAAACTTTAGCGTTTTCTATATATAAGATCATGTCATCCACAACTAGTGACCATTTTACTTCTTCCTTTCCAGTATGTATGCCTCTTATTTCTTTTTCTTGCCTAATTGCTCTGGCTAGGATTTTCAATACTATGTTGAATGAAAGTGGCAAGAATGGACATCCTTCTCTTGTTCCTCATCTTAGATGAAAAGCTTTTATCTTTTCATGTTGAATATGATGTTAACTATGGGCTTGTCATATATGGCCTTTATTATGTTGAAGTATGTTCCCTCTATAGCCACTTTTTTGAGAGTTTTTATCATAAACAGATGTTGAATCTGGTCAAATACTTTTTCTGCATCTCTTGAGATGGTATGGTTTTTTCCTTCGTTTTGTTAATGTGGTATATAATGTTGATTGATTTGCAAATGTTGAACCATCCTTATATCTCTGGAACAAATCCCACTTTATCATGGTGTATGATTGTTTTAATGTATTGTTGAATTTGGTTTGCTAATATGTTATTGAGGATTTTCGCATCAATGTTCACTGGAGTATTGGCCTGGGATTTTCTTTTTATGTGCTGTCTTTGTCTGCTTCTGGTATCAGGGTAATGCTAGCCTTGTAAATGAGTTTGGAAGCATTCCCTCTCTTCAATTTTTTGCAAGAGTTTAAGAAGGATATATATTAAATCTTAAAATATTTAGTAGAATTTACCAACGGAGTTGTCTTATCCTGGACTTTTGTTTTTTGTGAGATTTTTGATTACTGATTCAATCTTCTTACTAGTAATTGGTCTATTCAGATTGTCTATTTCTTCATGATTCAGTCTTTGAGGATTGTATACTTCCAGGAATTTATCCACACTTCTAAGCTGGTGTATAATTGTTCATAGTAGTGTCTTATGATCCTTTTTATTTCTGTGGTATCAGTCATAACATCTCTTTTATTTCTGATTTATTTGAGCCCTCTCTCTTTTTTTTTTTTGATAAGTCTAGCTAAAGTTTTGTCAAATCTATTTATCTTTTCAAAAGTACCAGCTTATTGATCTTTTCTTCTGTCTTTTTAGTTTCTACTTTATATCCATGCTCTTATTGTTGTTATTTCCTCCCTTCTACTAACTTTAGGCTCTGTTTGTTTTTCTTTTTCTAGTTCCTTTAGGTGTAAAGGTAGATTGTTTGAGATTTTTCCTTGTTTCTTGAGTTAGGCTTGTTTCACTATGAACTGAGAATTTCCCTCTTAGAACCACTTTGCTGCATCCCATAGATTTTAGAATGTTGTACTTCCATTTTCATTTGTCTCAAATATTTTTCGATTTCACCTTTGATTTCTCCATTGCCCCCTTGGTTGTTCAGTAGATCTTGTTTAATATTCACATACTCGTGATTTTTCCAGTTATTTATTGAGGCTTCATGGGAGAGTGCAAGGGTGGGGCATGCCTACTGGCTTTAGCGAGGCAGTGGGAGAGCACAGGCCTGGGGCATGCCTGCTTGCTTTAGCAGGGGAGTGAGGCAGTGCAGGGACTGTGTGTCCCAACCAGCACTAAAAAGGTATTGGGAGAGTGCAAAAATGGTGCTTACCAGCACCACCATTTCTGGAGAGAGTCTCAAAGGCTCTTTTGCCTTCAGCAGATACTTTAAGATTAACAAATGAATCTCCTTCACATATAGTTTAGGTGCTTTTCAAATTGCTTCTTCTGTGCTGGATCTTGGTGTGATAAGTCTGTGAGTGAACCCTTTAAGATCAGTATCTTAGTTCCCTACAGACTTTTGGGTCTCTTGGATGGCAGCCCCATTGTTTTTCAAAGACAGATGTTTTAGGAGTTCATCTTTGTGGTGCAGGTCCCAAGGATTGGGGTGCATGATATGGGGCAGAAACCCCTTGCTCCTCAGGGAGAAGCTCTGGATTTGTGAGATACCTCCTGACTGTGAGTTGCCATGCTGGGGGTGGGGTTTTGGTGAGACTGACTCTCTGTGCCTGCCTGTCTCCATATGGCCCTTTTATCATTTGTTGTGAAGGAGCTGTTCCACAGTTTTTCAGGTCTTTTTCATAGGGAATTGTTCAGTGTGTAGCTGTGGATTCAGTGTGTCCATGGGAGGAGGTGAGTTCAGGATCTTCCTGAGCTGGTATCTTGGACCGCCCCCCAAATTAATTTTAATAATATATTTTATTTAACCCAATATACCCAAGATATTTTCATTTTAACATGTAATTAATACAGAAATTATTAATGAGCTATTATACATTCTTTCCTTGAAACTTCAAAACTGGTAGGTATTTTACATACATCGCATTCCAGACAAGTCACATTTCAAGTGCTCGATAGCCACATAGGGCTAGTGCCTACCACATTGACAGATCAGCTCTATACCCTGTCTTTTCTCTAATCCTCAGGGTAAGAACTATATCCTATATAAAAGCAAACCCCGTTGCCTGTGCATTATCTCAGTGTCCGCGTGAGACATGAGGGGCATTGTGCCTATAATTTTTGCTTTCTTCTCTATCATCTTAAATGAGCCCTTTGTCCTGATTTCTTTCTCTGTGAGGATGTGTTCAGTACTACTTTACAGCATCGGTAACATAAAGAAGTACTCTAAGTTTTTGCTTTACACAAAAACTTATATTAATATCTTACTCATAGAATCTACTTTCCAAGGTATTGATCACCTTTATCATTAGGGTCTTATCTGTTTATCTTAATTTTTATTAATAGAGAACATTCAAATCTGGATATAAATGTCTAAATACCAGCCATTGTTTAAACTACTAAGAAAAATCAAGGGCAGTATTCAACATAAATTCTTTCATTAAGATTACTAGTCTAAAGCATTTTGTTTATAGTCCACATAGAATCCTTTCATGGGGATTCTTTTTCATGTGATTAGCACTTTATAATACTATTTTCTTGACCTTCAGTTAGACTATATTTTATACATTTTAGTTAAAAATCTTAAATTGTGATATGTGATAGAAACAGTATAAACATTGTTCTCTGTAACATGCAACAATGAAATTTATTACAAATCATAGAATCTATGCCTAGAAATGTTCAGCAAACATTAATGTAGAATCTAAGGCATATTAAATTCTTCCAAAGAGATAGTAGTTTTATTAAAATCTATTAAAAATTAAGGTGCTTGTGATTATTTGAATATTTGTTCTCTCCTATTTTGTTTCAAGTAATAAGCCTTATTTTAAAAAAGATTTTAAAGTATGTTAGTGTTCTTGTGTCATATGATAGATTTTGGTCAAAATCAGGTGTCTTTTTGAAAATTAATGAGAAAAGTCCCAATAGTTCATTTTTGCCCTTGCTTCCCTTGTCTTTGGCGATGTTTCTAGGAAGAAGTTGCTGCGGCTGAGGTCGAAGAGGTTGCTGCCTGTGTTCTCCTTTAGGATTTTGATGGACTCTTGTCTAACACTTAGGTCTTTCAACCATTTTGAGTCTATTTTTTGTGTGTGGTGTAAGGAAATGGTCCAGTTTCACTCTTCTGCATGTGGCTGTCCAATTTTCCCAACACCATTTGTTGAAGAGACTGTCTTTTTTCAATTGGACATTATTTCCTGCTTTGTCAAAGATGAGTTGACCATACAGTTGAGGGTCCATTTCTGGGCTCTCGATTCTGTTCCATTGATCTATGTGTCTGTCTTTGTGCCAGTACCATACTGTCTTGATGATGACAGCTTTGTAATAGAACTTGAAGTCCGGAATTGTGATGCCACCAGCTTTGCTTTTCTTTTTCAGCATTCTTCTGGTTTTCGGGTTCTTTTCTGGTTCCATACAAATTTTAGGATTATTTGTTCCATTTCTTTGAAAAAGGTGGATGGTATTTAGATAGGGATTGCACTGAATGTGTAGATTGCTCTAGGTAGCATTGACATCTTAACAGTATTTGTTCTTCCAATCCATGAGCATGGAACGTTTTTCCATTTCTTTGTGTTCTCTTCAATTCTTTCATGAGTATTTTCTAGTTTTCTGAGTACAGATCCTTTGCCTCTTTAGTTAGATTTATTCCTAGGTATTTTATGGTTTTGGGTGCAATTGTAAATGGGATCGACTCCTTAATTTCTCTTTCTTCTGTCTTGTTGTTGGTGTATAGGAATGCCACTGATTTCTGTGCATTGATTTTATATCCTGCCACTTTACTGATCCTGTATGAGTTCTAGCAGTTTTGGGGTGGAGTCTTTTGGGTTTTCCACATAAAGTATCATATCATCTGCAAAGACTGAGAGTTTGACTTCTTCTTTGCCGATTCTCATGTTTTTTATTTCTTTTGTTGTCTGATTGCTGTGGCTAGGACTTCTAGTACTATGTTGAATAGCAGTGGTGAGAGTGGACATCCCTGCCGTGTCCCTGACCTTAGGGGGAAAGCTCTCAGTTTTCCCCACTGAGAATGATATTCGCTGTGGGTTTTTCATAGATGGTTTTTATGATATTGAGGTATGTACCCTCTATGCCTATACTCTGAAGAGTTTTGATCAAGAAAGGATGCTGTACTTTGTCAAATGCTTTTTCTGCATCTATTGAGAGGATCATATGGTTCTTGTTCTTTCTTTTATTAATGTATTGTGTCACGTTGATTGATTTGCAGATGTTGAACCAACCTTGCAGCCCAGGAATAAATCCCACTTGGTCGTGGTGAATAATCCTTTTAATGTACTGTTGGATCCTATTGGCTAGTATTTTGGTGAGAATTTTTGCATCCATGTTCTTCAGGGATATTGGTCTGTAATTCTTTTTTTTGATGGGGTCTTTGTCTGGTTTGGGGATCAAGGTAATGGTGGCCTCATAAAACGAGTTTGGAAGTTTTCCTTCCATTTCTATTTTTTGGAATAGTTTCAGAAGAATAGGTATTAATTCTTCTTGAAATGTTTGGTAGAATTCCCCTGGGAAGCCATCTGGCCCTGGGCTCTTGTTTGTTGGGAGATTTTTGATGACTGCTTCAATGTCCTTAGTGGTTATAGGTCTGCTCAGGTTTTCTATTTCTTCCTGGTTCAGTTTTGGTAGTTTATACATCTCTAGGAATGCATCCATTTCTTCCAATTTCTCTAATTTGCTGCCATATTGCTGCTCATAATATGTTCTTATAATTGTTTGTATTTCTTTGGTGTTGGTTGTGATCTCTCCTCTTTCATTCATGATTTTATTTATGTGGGTCAGTTCTCTTTTCTTTTTGATAAGTCTGGTCAGGGGTTTATCAATCTTGTTAATTCTTTCAAAGAACCAGCTCCTAGTTTCGTTGATCTGTTCTACTGTTCTTTTGGTTTCTATTTCATTGACTTCTGCTCTGATCTTTATTATTTCTCTTCTCCTGATGGGTTTAGGCTTTATTTGCTATTCTTTCTCCAGCTTATTTAGGTGTAGGGTTAGGTTGTGTATTTGAGACCTTTCTTGTTTTTTGAGGAAGGCTTGTATTGCTATATATTCTCCTCTTAGGACTGCTTTGCTGCATCCCAAAGATTTTGAACAGTTGTGTTTTCATATGAAAGGCTTTTGCACAGCAAAAGAAACAGTCCACAAAACCAAAAGACAACCGACAGAATGGGGGAAGATATTTGCAAATGACATATCAGATAAAGGGCTAATATCCAAAATCTATAAAGAACTTATCAAACTCAACACCCAAGGAACAAATAATCCAATCAAGAAATGGGCAGAAGACATGAACAGACATTTTTCCAAAGAAGACATCTAAATGGCCAACAGACACATGAAAAAGTGTAACATTGCTCAGCATCAGGGAAATCCAAATCAAAACCTCAATGAGATACCACCTCACACCAGTCAGAATGGCTAACATTAACAAGTTAGGAAATGACAGATGTTGGCGGGGATGCGGAGAAAGGGAAACCCTCCTACACTGTTGGTGGGAATGCAGGCTGGTGCAGCTACTCTGGAAAACAGTATGGAGGTTCCTCAAAAAGTTGAAAATAGAGCTACCATACGATCCAGCAATTGCACTACTGGGTATTTACCCCAAAGATACAAATGTAGGGATCCGAAGGGGTACGTGCAGTCCGATGTTTATAATAGCAATGTTCACAATAGCCAAACTATGGAAAGACCCGACATGTCCATTGACAGATGAAGGGATAAAGAAGATGTGGTATACATATATATATATATATATATATATATACACACACAATGGAATATCATGCAACCATCAAAAGGAATGAAATCTTGCCATTTGCAACAACGTGGATGGAACTGGAGGGTATTATGCTGAGTGAAATAAGTCAATCAAAGAAAGACATGTATCATATGATCTCACTGATATGAGGAATTCTTAATCTCAGGAAACAAACTGAGGGTTTCTGCAGTGGTGGAAGGTGGGATGGATGGGGTGGCTGGGTGATGGGACATTGGGGAGGGTATGTGCTATGGTGAGCACTGTGAATTGTGTAAGACTGTTGAATCATAGACCTGTACCTCTGATACAAATAATACATTATATGTTAAAAAAAAGAAGATAGTAGGAAGGGAAAAATGAAGGGGGAGAGATCGGAGGGGGAGACGAACCATGAGAGACTGTGGACTCTGAGAAACAAACTGAAGGTTCTAGGGGATGGGGGTGGGGGGATGGGTTATCCTGGTGATGGGTATTAAAGCGGGCACATATTGAATGGAGCACTGGGTGTTATATGCAAACAATGAATCATGGAACACTACATCAAAAGTAATGATGTATGGTGATTAACATAACATAATAAAATAAGAAAAAAGAAAATTAATGAGAAAAGTCAGTCAGGTAAACAAAAGAGGAAAATCATCTAGCAAAAAGTTAAAGAAAATGTTCAGGGCAAAATGTGAAGAGGATGATGGAAGAACAGAAGATAAGTTCTTGAAAAACAGACTATTCTCCCAGACTGAGTAAAGACTGAATGTCTTAGGAGAATGAAACTCTTATACCTGATCCTGTATATGATGACATGGGATATGAACAAATTAATTATTGCTTAATTGCACAATATAGAAGGTGCTGACCTGCTTTATCACAAGGACTCTTGACTCTCGTGTACTTTTCTCTTCATTTTAGTTATTTTATTGCCTTTTGTCACATTCACTTAGCATTCCATATAAGGATGTATTTCTAGATTTTAATTCCCATTTTATCCATTTTCTCCCCCTACAAACATGGCATTTAAAAGCTAAAGGCCAGGGGCACCTGCATGGCTCAGTCAGTTGAGCAGCTGCCTTTGGCTCAGGTCATGATCCCAGGGTCCTGGGGTCAAGCCCCAAGTCAGGCTCCCTGCTCAGTGGGGAGTGTGCTTCTCTCTCTCTCTCTGCTGCTCCCCACACACCCTGCTTGTGCTTTCTCTCTCTCAAATAAATAAATAAAATCTTAAAAAAATAGCTAAAGCCCATTTAAGCACTTTGTATGAGGGAGAGAGTTTGTGTCCATGAAATGTACAATAACTGGTGTATATTTTCTGCAAGAACAAAACACATAGATTAACAGCCACTGTCATTACCTTCACTAAAAAGAGACAAGAGCAACAATAGCTGCTAAATTGGTGTACAACTCTGGACAATGATTTTGGCAATATTTCAGTGCCATCAAATGGCTTATTTCCTTCTTTTGATTCTACTTTTTTTTTTAAATGTTTTATTTATTTATTCATGAGAGTCAGAGAGAGAGAGAGAGAGGCAGAGGGAGAAGCAGGCTCCCCACCTAGCAGGGAGCCCGATGTGGGGCTTGATCCCAGGACCCTGGGATCATGACCTGAGCCGAAGGCAGACGCTTAACCATCTGAGCCACCCAGGAGCCCTTGATTCTACTTTTGAGGATCTATTCTAAGGCCATAATCTATATCCTCGAATATTTTTACACAGTGCATGAGGAAAGCTCCTTTACACACAGAGAGGCAGCATGGCCCAGTGGTTAAGCCAGGGCTCAATTCTGACTCCACCACTAGGCTAAATGCATGATGTTGAGCAAGTTACTTAAACGCTGTGCCTCGGTTTCATCATCTTTGATATGGAGATAATCTTCATTTACCGTAGGGTCTTTATGAGGATTAAATGAGGTAATAAGTGTAAATCACTTACACTAGTGAATTTAAAAAATGCTCACTATTACCATTATTATTGTCATAACAGGACAATTATAATAGCAAAAACAAGAACAAGAAAAAGGAAGAGCCCCAATGCTCCACAATACGAGATTGGTTGCATGAACTCTGGTCTATACACTCAAGGGAAAAGTCATTAAATTTCATCACAGTATACACAGTGTAGCACAGGGACTAAGTCCTACAAGCATTAGATGCAATCTGGACTTCATTATGAAAAACACATAAGATACACACTGGGTAACATTTTAATATCACAAAAATTGGAATGTTTTATAGGTCAAGGGCCTGTCACAGTTTAATGGGTAGTGTGTGATGCACCTTATATTTGATGCAGTTTGTGGCTGGTAGAATGATAACCTTCCAAAGATGTCCATGTCCTAATAGCCAAAATCTGCCAATGCTACCTTCTATGGGAAAATGAACTTTGTAGATGGGATTAAATTAAGGAGTTTGAGATGGGGAGATTGTCCTGGATTATGCAAATGAACTTGATGTAATCACAGGGGGCCTTACAAGAAGGAGGCAGAGGGGTTTAGAGTTGGTAGTAGAAGATGTGATGACAGCAGAGGTTGGAATGATTAGAAGGGGCCAGGAGTCAAGAAATGCATGCGGCTTCTAGCAGCTGAAAATGGTCAACAACTTCTCCTGAAACCTCTAGAAGGAAATAGCTCTGCTGACACCTTGACTAATTCTAGACTTCTGACCTCCAGTGAGACTAATTCTGGACTTCTCACTTCCAAACCTGTAAGATAATAAGCATGTGTTATTTTAAGCTCCTAGGTTTGTGGTAATTTGTTACAGCAGCAATAGGAACCTAATACATAGTCAAATTGGGTACAATAAGGCTCTTTTTTACTTCTAGGCAATGTTAGGCCCTCAGTGCTTCCTGAATACCACTTGACAGCATAAGAGGCAATCAGTAAAAGCTACTGAATGAACACTGAATGGAATAGTATACAGCTATCAAAATGTTTACAAATGGAAAATGTTATTTAAAAAAATAACAGTTTGAATTTCAGTCAAATCACAGTTAACTAAAGTGGGAATACACCAAATTCTGCATATAAAAATTCCAGCAGAAAAAAATTAAAAATAGTAATAGTGACTGTTTCTGCACGTTGGCATTATAAAGATGACCTCTCCTTTTTCTTCTTTACATGTCTGCAAATTTTATATAATGAACAGGTATTTTTTTTTAAAGATTTTATTTATTTATTTGACAGAGACAGAGACAGCGAGAGCAGGAACACAAGCAGGGGGAGTGGGAGAGGGAGAAGCAGGCCTCCCGTGGAGCAGGGAGCCCAATGCAGGGCTCGATCCCAGGACCCTGAGACCATGACCTGAGCTGAAGGCAGACACTTAATGACTGAGCCACCCAGGTGCCCAGGTATTGTTTTCATAATGGGAGAAGGCACATCAATTTCACTTAAAAAGTAGATAGCAGTATAATGAGGAACATGAAAAGCAATTTACACAATATTGGTAAATTCAATCTCTTTATGCACCAATGACTCTAATTTAACTAGTAATTTAAAACCTTCCAATTCCTGGGTCTAGCATGTCAGTAACTGTTAAGTCATGAAGAGTCTGTGTTTTGAAGTTGTCAACATGGGTCAGCTTTAATAATAGTAAAGCTATGATTATCATCTTCAAAAATCACCTGCTGACCAGCCACTGTGAGCTGCATGGGGACAGCAAGTAGGGTGTCAAAGAGGAAGTGATTTATGCAGAAATTGGCAGTCAACCTAATGGGAAGGAAAAAGGCAAAGGGAAGAAAAGCTCAGGAACCTGCGGAATGATTCTGCTTACTTGAGCGTGAAAAGACAAGAGAGTTCTTCCTACGACTATGGCCCTTTGACTTTGGAGAAATCATTCCACCACTCTGAGCTTCAGTCTCTTCCTTTGTGTTATGAGGGCATAGAAAGAAATTATCTCTAAGATGAATGTCCAAAAAGCCCCCACAGAAAACAAAAACCAAAAAACCCTTTCACTGTTCTTCAGTCTCAATCTGTATTTACACAGGGATTGCTATGCACTGATGTGAACTAGGTCCTCTGCACTGTGCAACTTGACAATTCCATCACCATCAGATATTTCACAGTATCTTCTTTTTTACAATGTCAGAAAATAGACTGCACAGTGCATTTTAGGCCTTCAGTAAGTAAGGGGTTATAACAGCAGGCTGATGTCTGGTTAGTCACTGAAGCTTTGCAGCTTGTCACTTGTCAGCTGTCTGAAGAACGCATTCATGACTCAAGAAAGTTTCCTACTTTCTTCCATGAAAAGCAAACATATGAGCAAAACTTAAAAACAGCTTTCCAGCTAAATGAAATGCTTGATAATGTCATAATTATTATGATTTTAAATGGGGATGCCATTTCCGGAATACATCATATGTAAAATTTTAACGGAAGTGCAAAATGGTCAAAGGATTTTTTTTCCCCAGAAAATACTGATGGAATACCTCTTATTTGAAGGAAACTTTGTTTTAATCCTAATCTTAAGGAACTTTTAAGTCAGTAGGGGGGAATAAATCATATACATAGTTAATTCTAATGTGAAACAGAAAGGTAAATGCCATAGAAAGACACAGGTAAATCATGATGGATAGAATTTCTGAGGAGGAAGAGAGATTAAGTCTAGCTGTCCAGACAGAGATGGTTCAGGGAAGCTTATAGGGCACATGGCATCAAAGGCTGTTTGGATCCTGAACTCAAGAACTGGGGTGAAAGGGGAGGGCTTTGTTGGTGGAGGAAACAGATGAGCAAAGTCTTAGTGGCATGGAAAATTTGGAGTGTGTATAGAGAAGAGTAAAAAGTGAAATTTGATGGTATTATTATCTCCAGGTGGAAGATGCATGGCATAAAGATCAAAATGATGGACAAGATCTAAAGGCCAAGGCCTTGAATGCTGACCTAAGGAGACTGCACGTTATTCTACAGGCAGCTGAGAACCATATAGGATTTTTGAGCAATTATTTAGTTGATTAACACTCATCTCTCCCTATTATAGGGGACAAAGATAATCCTGTAGTTTAAAATTTGTTATAATTTCTCACTCAACACGTGAACAAAATTCTAAGCAACCTTTTCGTACATCACCCAATGAATTGGAAAGGATTTCAAATTTTTGGGTTTGAAACTCTAAGGGGGAAGATTTCCTCCATTGCTTTACTATTTATTTGGGGTTGGAAGAGCAGTAGCCCCATTAAGATGTTGGAATGAAAGCTGCACACATGAAGGTCCCAGGAATTCCAACTGTCTGGGGCACAGAATGTGACAAGAACTTTATTCACTGCCCTACCGGCATCCGAATTTCAGGCCTTCTGGACATCAGGGCTTGGCTTTGGACCCTTAAGCACAGCCCTTGATCTTCCTACCTGATTGTTCTTGGGAACTGGCACTAAATCTCCATTCTGTATATGAAAACAGAACACCAATTCAGCACAGTGTTCCCTTTGTGGCTGAGTGTGTGTGTGTGTGTGTGTGTGTGTGCATATGTGCATGCACCTTCATATGTAAACATATAAATATACACACATTACACAAAATGGTGATGGCACATACCATTATCTTGTTACACCTGTTATAGCTTATTGTTATTTTGTAGTGAAAGCTATATTTTCCCTAAATGGTTTGTGAGCATCTTGAAAGCAGGCCCACCATATTGTGTTATGAATCCAGCCAATACTCAATTAGTATTTACTGATCAATATATTTAAGCCAAGTCCTGAAGCCTCCAGCACATGGTGAACTTCCCTTCTATGATCAGGTGAACAGCTGGTTAACACATTTGGTCTAACGGGACAAAAACGTGATGGTTTCTATTTTTCTTTAGATCTGCAAAAGGCAAGATAGCTTATTTCTTTAAAAGCTCCTGAGATAAATGAACTTATCATATGAAAGCAATCTACCAATATGTGCGTGTGTGTGTGCGTGCATGTGTGAAACCTGCCTGCTTGCAACTGCAAAATGCAGAAGTCATGTGCCGAATATTAAATACAGGTGGTGTTAGCAAATGTACAGAGTTCATCAATCAGCATGGTTTTCATGTGTTATGCCTGATACTTACCTCAATAAAGAAAATGCTGGCTGCTGACGTTGGATGATGATACATATAGACGGTCACGAGAATGGCTGCTACTATAATGAGGACCAGGATGAGAATTCCAACAATGAGGCCAGCATGAAGGGTGCCCCCTTTCTTCTCGGCTGCACTGTCATCTGTAGAAGCTGAAAGAACAGCACAGCTGTCAGAACATTCATGTGTGTGCTTTTAGGTTTGCACTTTCATTACAGGGGATGTTTATAGTTTTAATAAAGTACCATTAGAGTTTTTTCTTTTATTTTCTGTACAACTCTTCCTTTCCATGACACCAATTTTAGAAGTTAGATACTCTTCATTTGGGCAATGAAAATTCCACGCTATTAATGATTAAAAATACTTTGTAATTGTGTTTTAATTTATAGTTCAATAAACAAAATTAACAGCCTTTATTCTAAAAGTACTATGGGAAATCTAAAACTCTAATTAACTATATAATAAATTTAGCTTTGATTTTTCTCATTAAACCACTAGTACTTTTACCTATGGAAAAATTGATTACTGTTTGAAAGTTCCTCTCTCATTTTCTTCTGGAAATTATATATTGAAGAGTATAATGCTTCTTTTGGTGGATGAGATAGGCATTTTCAGAAAGTCTATGCATGAGTTCAAAGGCTACTTTTCAAAATCTGTTTTAAACTGAAATGCTCTTTAAAAGAGTAACAGATGGATGCTAAATGACCCTCAAATAGTTTTATCACCATCTGAAGAGAACACATAGCATATCAAAATATTTCACTATGCCACAAACCAATATCATTTGGTCTGACTTTTACTGAGACGTTTTCCACTGTAATATGCATTTTCAGAGAATCAGGAAAAAGAAATTAGATTTCTAAAGTAATAATTATCCAACCCAAAGTCAGTCAACCAAACAAAGGTAATCTCTAAAGTCTTCTCTTGTTCTAAAATTCTGCAATCTTCGATGACTACTCAGGTATTTAAAGATCTTAAATTATGTGCAGCAGGTAACCATGTTTATGTGCATACTATGATTGATATTTTTGAACCATTAGAAAATTACTTAATATTCATAAAAGTTCTACAGCAGTGATTCCTAATCTTTTCATTACTAATTTGCATTTTTGTTTTAAACATTATTTTTGTCTGTTGAACCTTATTTAAAAAACACTTATTTATTTCTCTTATTTTAGATTTTTGCTAATAAAAAGCAAACATGACTGCCTCTCAGAATGTGCGGTCAATGTGAAATAACAGAATTCCAGACAAAGCAAAGAAACATGACTTCCCAATTTTTGCAGCCCATCTTTTACATTTTTTGTTGTTATTGTTTGTTTATTATCTGCTTGAGACCCATAGTTGGTGTTTGGTAATTCTTCTCCAAATCTGATAATGCTCAATATCCTAAAGCTTTCCCTTACATAACTAAAATTCATTATTGAAAAAATATACAATTTAAACAGTAATTCATTCTATAAAAATTCACTCACAGAGAGGGTTCTGGGAAGAAGGAAGAGTATGAAGTATCAGGAATCTGTCTCCCTATGTAGACAACAATTGCACTGGCAGAATGTGTCTGACAACTATCTTGGCACTTTGGACTCTGTCAAAGGCTTGCAACTTTCAGGAGAAAGGCTTGTGCTGTAAATTGTGGTTAATTTCAGTCAATGTCAACTCTTAGCATAATAGTGGCTACCCATCCTCCACCCCTCAGTCGTGTGGCAGGCAGCTGCACATATGTTCCTGAAGTAGCCTGCAGGAACCAGGGCAGGCAAAAAGTACCCTGTCCTCCAAAGATCAGGGATCTGTGTTCTGACCACTGATTGGTGCTTCTCATCACAGAGGCACAAAGATGGAGCCATTGGTTTCTCGTACCTTCCTCCATTGTTGCAAGCCCTTCCCCCCTCTGGCTGAAGTAACTTCCAAGGGATTTAAACAGCCAGGGCTCTTTTCACCCTCCCCCACTTCATTTTTCTCTTTTTCCACTTTTGGGAGCTAGACAGTAAAGACTAAGGCATTCAAAAACAATTGCATGTATGGGGGAAAATGAGACAGTATGCATATGCCCAGAAAATGGCTCAGAAAAGAACTGAAAAGACATTAAGATTATACCTCAGGCTGATCCTCAGTATAGAGACAGTATGCAGCAGCAGCAACAACAACAACAAAGAAGACAATCAACAATAACAAAAATAATACCAAAAAGCAGCAAGCCCTGGGGAAGGGCAGGGGGAGAATCTGATTTCTGGAGTTACCACATTATTAGATTCAAATGTCCAGTTTTTAACAAAAATTCACAAAATATGCAAAGAAACAGGAAAGTATGGCTCATTCAAAGGAAAAAAAAATCAACAGAAACTGTTCCTGAAAAAGAACTGATGGCAGTACAATAGAGTTTAAAACAACTGTCTTGAAGATGCTCAAAGAATCAAAAGAAGATGGGGAGAGAGTCAAGAAAACAATGTGTGAACAAGATGGAAATATCAATACAGAGATAGAAAACCTAAAAAGAAAGCAAAAAGAAATTCTGGAGCTGAAAAATACAATAACTGAAATGAAAAATTCACGAGAGGGATTCAAAGGCAGATTTGAGCAGGCAGAACAAAGAACCAGTGGACTTGGAAGACAGGACAGTGGAAATCATTGACTTTGAGGGACGGAGAAAAAGAGCCAAGGGGCCATCAAGTAGATCAACATGCACACTGCAGGAGTCCAGGAAGGAGGGACCGAGAGAGGGGCAGAGAGAATATTTTAAGAAATAATGGCCAAAAACGTCCCAGATTTAATGAAAGACATGAACACAAACATCCAAAAAGCTCAAGGAACTCCAGTAAGATGAAGTCAAAAAGACCCACACCAAGATGCATTATAACCAAACTTCTGAAAGACAAAGTCAAAGAGAGAATCCCTAAGATAACAAGAAAGAAAATAGCTATAATCCAGACAAAAGGCAAGGGATATTTATTTATTTATTTATTTATTCATTCATTCATTCATTCATTTATTTGAGAGAGAACGAGAGAGTGGGGGGGGAGAGGGAGAGAGAGAATCTCAAGCAGACTCCACACTGAACATGGAGCCTGATGCGGGGCTCATTCTCACTACCCTGCAATCTGACCTGAGCCAAAATCAAGAGTTGGACATTTAACTGACTGAGCCACCCAGGCGCCCCTGTTTATTTATTTATTAGAGAGAGAGAGAGCGAGCACAGAAGCCAAGGAATTTAAACGTTCCCTACAAAAAAATCAACTAAACACGAAAGAAGACAGTAATGCCGGAGGCACATAGAAACAAACAGCAAAAATGTTGGAATTAACCCCCCCTTATCAGTAATTGTTTTACATTTAAATGGATTAAAGTCTCCAATCAAAAGACACAGAATGTCAGAAAGAATAAAAACACATGATCCAACTATATGCTGTCTATACGATACTAACTTCAGATACAAATATTGTAAGTGAAAGTATAAAAAAATATATTCCATGCAAATAGTAACTAAAAGACAGCAGAGGTAACTATACTAATGTCAGACTAAATAGATTTTCAGTCCAAAAGGTTATGAGACAAAGAAGCACATCAAGTATTAATAAAAGGTTTCAATACAGTAAGAACATATAACAATTATAAACATTTACGTAGCTAATGACAAACCATCAAAAAATATGAAGCAAAAACTGACGGAACTGAAGGGAGAAACAGACGTTTCTGTAATAATAGTTGGAAATTTCAATATCCCACTTTCAATATTGGAAAGAACAACCAGACTGAAGGTAAGTAAAGAAAGAGGACTTAGCACAATAAACCAACTAGATTGAACAGACATATACAGAACATTCTACCCAATGACAACATACACATTCTTCTCAAGTGTGCATGGAAGACCTTTTAGGGTAGACCATATGTTAGGCCACAAATTAAGTCTCAACAGGTGTAAAAAATAGATATCATACAAAGAAGTTTCTCCATCCACAGTGGGATGGAGTTAAGAAATCAGTAATAGAAATAAAACTGGAAATTCACAAATTTGTGGAAATTAAGCAACACACTCTTGACCAACAAATGTATTATCATTAAATCACAAGGGAAATTAGATTTGAATGAAAACAAAAACCCAAAACCCAAAACTTGGGCGCTGCAGCAAAAGCAGGGCTAAGGAGAGAATTTATAGCCGTTAATGCTTACGTTAAGAACAAGAAAGATCTCGAATCTATGACCTAACTTTACAAGTTAAGGAACTAGAAGGAAAAGAACAAATTAAACCCGAAGTTAGCGGAAGGAAGAAAATAATCAAGATGAGAGCAGAGACAAGCAAAATAAAGAATAAAAAAATAATAGAGAAAATTAATGAAAATTGGTTCTTTGAAAAAATCAACAAAATTGGAATGGGGACTCACACACTAGCAGTCTAGCCTCAAAGTCTGCACCCTGAGCCTCTGATCCCTAACCCCTCAACTGACACTGAACCGCATGTACTGCTATTTCTTCTTACTTCATGTTATCAATTCTGGCAAAGAATTCTAAAAAATCCTTGGTAATTTCAAATGAAGAAAAATTAACTTAAATATGGTTAAAGGATTAACATTGTGCCTTCAAGAGGGCAGGGGCTGTGTTTGACTTGTCACTTCCCTGGGACTATGTCTGCCATCATATGCACTGAAAATCCATGTTTGTCAGAAGGGATGGAGTGAGAAAGGAGGAAGAAAAAAGAAAAATAAACCTGTTGAAAATGGGTTACAGCTCTTGGAATGACCACTTCTCCAATAAAAATCAAATAAGGTTATAATAAATTACTTTATCTGGCCTTCAGTTATCTTACCTCTGCAATGTAGTCCGTAACAGTAACCACCCCATAGGAGTGCTGTGAGAATTAACCACTGAACACATATAAAATGCTTAGGAGGGTAGCTGGTATATGATAAGCACCTAATTAATATAGCCATTGTGTTATTACTTCTAATATGAGGCAGGTTGAGGCAAATGATGGCGTCTGATCCATGACACCATATAAACACTATGTTTTTGGCCTTAACATTTGTTACTTTTAAAGTTTGGCTTTATTCTTAAGTATGCTTGTATCATTGTACTTTGTGCACTTGGATTTTTTCTTATTTTTAAGAGTATGATACATTACTGTCATGGGAAAACAGGATTAATTTAAACTGTTGCTTTGGAGAAGATGTGGCAAAAAAAAAATCTACTTGGGTCAAGAGGGGAAGCCTTGAATTTTTCTTCAAATCCCATGTGTAATTCCATCCATCTACCCTTCCATCCCTCTCCCCATCTATCCATCCCTCCCACCCTCAGATCCATCCATCCAAATAGCATCTGGTTCTATCTCTGGGATTAGTAGTCTTTTATAGGCAGCATGCCAAGATTCAGCCTCAGTTTTTGTGCGTGTGTGCAGAATAGGGAAGGGAAGAACAAAACACTTGTGAGTTAGCTTCAGGCTGCCACTTGACCAAGTGAACCAGCACCTGTTGAGGAGGCAGCAGGCAAAAGATAGCCCTTCCCAGGGAGAAATGAGAGAGCCAGAAACATGTTTTATTCAATAAAATCCCCGGTCAGTAAAATTATCACTGACTTGGAGGACGTAAATTGCTAATCTTTAGAACATAAAATCATAACTGGATTTATACCTTGAAACCTCACTCACTGCCTTCACTTAGTCATAAATGTTTACTTTCTCACTTATTACTTATTTATATTTTCGATAATGGCTTAGTTACATTATCTCCTTTCTAAGACGCTCCTCTGCAGTGCTGGTGTGGATGTTAAGACACCATTTCATGTCTAATAAAATCTGTACAGAGTCTAGTTTGTTGCTAGCCAAATAAATATTTTATGACATTTCTGGATGATGATTTTAACAAAATAAACAATCTTCATAGACTCTCAAAATATTGCTAACCAGGAGACAAAATAAATATTGAGGGATCTGCGACCGTGTATATGACTTTACTCTGT
The DNA here is from genome assembly GCF_003265705.2 of Callorhinus ursinus. NCBI lineage: Eukaryota > Metazoa > Chordata > Mammalia > Carnivora > Otariidae > Callorhinus > Callorhinus ursinus. The sequence continues at coordinate 5,733,651 of NW_027397125.1, forward strand.
GTTGTAATTAGGGCAAACCATTTAAGGAGAAATACAACAAATTCAATTCCAAAATATTACAGAGGCATCCTTGTGTCCCAAGCGAGTGCTATTTCCAAATGCTTCAGAGTTGTCATCTGAATGGAGTGGCCAAAATTGCAAAAAGATTTCTAGAGAAATCTTTTCCATTTTCATATTATTTAGGCAAGTTTTCTGCATCTCTACTCTAGCTGCTTTCTCTACTAACAAGTATTATGATGGCATATTAAAAGGTTGTTGAATCTGGAGATGAAGTCATCGCTCTATTGATGTGCTTTGATTTTAAATTCTTTCACCATTTGTTTCCAGTTTGGTATCACAATGATACCAAAACCATTAAGTGATACAGGGTTTCACACTCACGTGTACCTGCAAACAGAATTCAGGAGATCATCTGTGTTAAAAACGATGACCACCTCAAACACAAAATTGAAATTTAAAAAGTGTAAGCAAGTGCTAGTAATTTCCATCATTGAAATTTAGTTCATTCACCTCGTGGATGGACGGCTCAAATTGATTTCAAGCCTTCAGAAAAGACAGTAAACAAAAATGTCAATTTTGGAAATAATCATTCATTCCTGTGGTTTGACTGATTGTTCTTGGAAACTGGCATACAGAATTGGGTCAGAGAAAACCTTGAGCCTATTTCAGGTACAAACTTAAGCTCATGAGAGTCCATGAGGAGCTGGAGGAGCTATTCCAAAAGGTCACGAGTAATCTAGTCAGAAGACTCAACCTCTTATTCTAGTCTTAGAAATATCTTATGCTCTTTCATTCATGTCTGAAAGTGAACAAAAGCCAAACAACTATCCTCATACACACACAGTATTGCGCACAGGACAATTCAAATCTTTTTTAGCCTTACATCCTGTATTCAAATGAGATCAATTAGTGATAAAGGATAGTAAGATACCATAAAACAGAGCCTCAAAGCCCAAAAAGGAAGTATATAGATATATGTGAAGAGCTTATCAAATCAAGGCCATTTTTTTTGCTGCTCTGTTTAAGACAAATTTTAAAACATAAATGAAACACAGAAAGTCAATAGTATCAAAGATAATATACTCTCATCTGATCCACTGAATGACCCACAAGTTCCTACCTTTTAGTACTTCATAAAATGCAGATCAATATTTAGACATAGAAAAGGCTATGAAAATTGTCAAATTTATCTAAGCAGTCTGCTATTTTGGGGTAAGTTTTAGCTACCATGATAGTAAAGACAACAGATTTTTAAAAGGCATTTTAAATACATATGAAAAATATTCAAGACCTCATGCAAATGTGTTTCATTTGCTGCACTCCAAGAAAAGTTTATGACCTACTGACAAGAGGAAAGATGAAAGACAGAAGGAAATAGAGGAAAGAAGAGAAAGAAGGAAAAAAAGATCGACAGGTTGTTTCTTCAAAGTATTGCGTCTGATTTTAAAACTTTACCTCTCCTTGCTCTTTATATGACTGATATTTTTCTCAGGAGTTACATCAGAATATCAGGCGGCACTGATAGTTGGTATTTAGAAGTATAGTTCTTCAACATGTTAAAAAGATTTTAATACATTGCTAAAATGATCTGTACCCACAATTAAATCTTGCCAGTAATTAAAGTCCAGAAATAAAGTAAAACTAAAATAGAAATACTTGTCTGAAACTTTATTCACTTTAGAACTAACTCTTCTCTTGGCTTTAAAATGAAATACTACAGCCCATAAATTCCGCAATGTATTAATATCCTTTGGGGGACCAAGAGGCTCATGGGTTGGACAAAGTCTTGCACAAATCTGTGCAAAATCATAAATCTTATACAAGTGATGTCAAAATGTTCTTTTTAAAGCCTCAGAATGAAGTTAAACTATGAGTGCTTACAATGTTAGTGTTCCAGTCTTGGATTAAAAACACACACAGACACATAACTTTCCCTGTGGAATATTATCTAACCCATTTACAACCTAAAGCATGTCATGGAAGAAAATCAAGTGATAAAATTTTTATTTAAATTGACTTTCCTTTGGAAGTTTCCCTTATAACTGATCTCATTTTGTAGCTCATCTATTTTTCCTCTTAGTGCTTTTGAATTTCTACATCCATGATCATGACCTTGACTTCATTCAGAATTTTTTCGGTGTTTGTATTTTTTTGATGCTTGCCAATCTGTCAATATTATTCAGGTATTAAGGGTCCCTCGGAACTATTACACAAGCTATACCTGATCCACAATATGTGTCACTGTGACAATACATTCATAATGCACATTATGATCTCCATAGGAAGGATTTGGGTAAATACTGTGAAAAGATGTTAAAATGGGTGCACAAACCCCTGCTAAATGCATTATGTATGGTGAGAACAATATCTGGCAGGGATAGCTGGCCCAGCTTCTCTTTTGCAGCCTAGGTTACAACAGGGCAGCTGTGAAATTTCATTCAAGGAAACATATAAAACATTCTGGGCTAAAAGAGCTTAGGGGATGACAATCCTTCTTTTAACAATAATCCGTTACCTTTTATCTTAGAAAAATGAAGCTAAATAAAATTTCTGTGAAATCATTTTTTTTAAATGCTTGATTCCATCAAAATGAGGGACTTTGGATAGCAATCACCACACCCAGCCTGCTTCTAGCTTCATTATGTGATTGGTGCTTTAGTGTAGGCGTATGCGTGAGGATCTAAAAAGAGGGGATTTACAGTGCTTACAACTGCGGTAAGACCCAAAGTAAATCTGTGGAATAATCCATTATCATTTTTCACTTCTTTGTGTATGTACTACTTTTTTTTTTAAAAGATTTATTTATTTGAGAGAGAAAGAGGGAGAGAGAGAGGGAGAGTGGGGAAGGGTGGGGGGGGGAGAGAGAGAATCTTAAGCAGACTGCCCACTGAGCACGGGGCCTTATGTGGGGCTTGATCTTATGGGCCTGAGACAAAATCAAGAGTCGGATGCCTAACCCACTGAGCCACGTAGGCGCCCCATGTATGTACTACTTTTTAAAAAATAGTCTACATATGCATCTAATATTTTCAGCAACCAAGATCTTTATAAGACTTAACTTTCAAAACTTTTCTTAACATGAGGTTTCTATCCAAAGGTGTTTTTGTATACAGTTGAGTCCTCCTCCTAAAAGTATATTTAAAATTTATTTTTGAAAAATAAAATGTGTCTCCACTTCTGCAAAATCATCCAAAGAAAAGGAATCTTAGCACCTAAATTGCCCATCCAAATATTAAACTAAAGAGTTTCACAGAAATTGTTTCTCTTTTAATTTCATGCCAAGTCCTTGCAAGGCTTAAGAAATCAGGGTTTTAAAGTACAGAAAAAATGTAGAGTTTTCTTACTGAATATATTCACAGTGAATATGAAATACCAAAAATAAGATTGACGAAAGTACTTTTAAGATTGGGGGGTATAGAACAGAGTGACTCCTCATACCATTTAATCCAGTCCATTCCAGAATGAAGTCACTTATATTGACAGGTCATTTATATACAAAACTATGAGTATCCTAATGAGTGTTCACTTCCCTACCAAATCCACCAGGTTTTCTCAACATGGAGGAAGAACCCTCTTCACCTTGCTTCTATCAGTGGGGAAAGGCAAACGTGTGTCCAAACCACTTAGCCAATATAGACCCTTAGTATTTCCACTCCTCTTAATCATGGCTGCACTGTCACATCAATACCAGGCCTTCTTGAAATTATTCAAGGAAATTGGATCCAGTCTCTCACTGAAGCTGAAGTGCATGAACCCAAAGGCATCTATCTCATAAATAGTTTTTCCAGTGGAGAGATCAAGCTCTATCTCACACTGTATACCCACCATTAGGAAAACAGTCCAATAAGGCCCTTTAATCTATTCCCAGACCACAGCAGGAGCTGGGCCATGCAAAATAGAACCTGCAGCCATTATTTGAAAAACAAAGAGCCCAGCTGCTGAGGTGCAGTAAACTATCTAAATAAAATCAACCTTCTAGTGATTATCCATAAGCAACTTCTTTTGAAAAGTGCTGAATATTAAATCAATATTATTAAATCAATCCCAAGTTCTTTGACATTTGAGTTTATGCTCAATATTAATGAAAACCTTTGGGTTTCCTAAGAAAGCATGGCTTAATTTAGTTGCTAAAGATATCATTTTGGCCTGTGTGTGTGCCTTAGAATTAAAACCTTAGTCCTTCATGTTCTCAACAACCATACGACCCTTTTGTTATTCATTGTGGTTTGATATATACAGTCCTCCAGGAGGGTAAATGGGCAGGACGACATGTATGTGCTATGCATCATACAGAGACAGAATCAGAAACTTGAAAAAAAATAGGTTGGGTCTGGAATTTCATTTTAATTTGTGTTACCACAGCTAATAAAAAGTGCCCATGTGTCAAAGATAGGAAGAAAAAATTAAAGCCACTGAGAGCCAGTTTTGCAGAATATTTATATTTCACTTGGCTCAGATAATACCCCTAGCAGGGACAGAACCAGGTAGCCTGCTTGAGAAGAGAGAAATTGTGTTTATCATAATTGCCTGTCCCCAGGTCCTGGAATATCAAGTTTCCTGAAATACAAAGTTCCACAGGTTGAATATGGGATAGAACATGGTCAGTCGGGAGGTCAGCACTAGTCTCATCCTAATCTTTTCCACCAAATAAGCTTTGGAAAATGGCCCCACAGAGTGGTACGTGGTACTCCCCTGAGTTTTACAGTTGCAAGGACCTTGGTCTCAAGGACCTTGGTCTACAGTTGAATGTGGGATAGAACATGGTCAGTCCGGGAGGTCAGCACTAGTCTTATCCTAATCTTTTCCACCAAATAAGCTTTGGAAAATGGCCCCACAAAGTGGTACGTGGTACTCCCATGAGTTTTACAGTTGCAAGGACCTTGGTCTCAAAGTGTTGGGGGTACAGGAACCACCATGCTCATTCTGATGTTGATGTGGCAGTTGATGCTGCTTCTGTTCGCTGAGAAGCTGGATAGTTTCAACAGTGGGAGAATGGCAGACAAATGTCTTCATAGCTGACTGCAACATTTGGACCAATCCTCCCTGCAGAACAGGATGGCATTGGAAAGCACAGCATATGCACTGACACCAGATCATTGGTGGCAAAGCCCAGCTGCGTTCCTTACCAACCATGTGACCCTAGACAGATTACATAAATCCCAGGGCTTCCACTGCCTCAGGTGTAAAATGGGATTATAATAGTACTTTTTCAAAGTAGTGCTTTCTTTAAAGATTAAATGAGATAACATACAAAACCCTTAGAAAAGTGCCTGGTATACAGAAACAGACCAATCATTGCTAAATAATTTTATAATTATTAGCAACTACACGGGAAGGTTCTAAGAATAATTTAAAGCAAAACACGAATCACATAATCAGAAGTGTTAAATTTTATGTCTACTAATTTGAGAAGCTGGTTTGCTAAGGATATGGCTTTTTCCTTTCTTTAGTTGAGAATTTCAAGAGACTTGGAAGAATTTATTCATGAGAGTTTTCAAAAAACTGTATCTAGTTTATGAGCAACACATTAAAATCTCTCTTTTCTTTTAAAGGAGATAAAACTTGCAGCCTCGAAAAGCACTGGTCTTAAGTGTACAATATAACACATTTGAATAATTTCCATGTCCCCAGAAAGTTCCCTTTTTCCCTTTCTAGTCAATTCTAACCACACCACACCCCACCCCATGATGGGCAACCACTAAGCTGATTTCTATTATAGTAGATTAGTTTTGCCTGTATTGAATTTCGTACAAACTGAATCAGACTGTCTGTACTCCGTAGTGCCTGGCTCTTTTTACCTAACATGATGTTTTTAAGATGTATCTGTATCATTGCCTGTATCACTGGTTTGTTCTTTATTTGTGCTAAATAGTAGTCCACTGTATGAATACTCTATTTATTTTTCTATTGCCAAACATCTGGACTGTTTTCAGTTACTGGCAATGATGAATAAAGTTGCTATAAATATTCTTGTAAATATTTTTGTGGATATGTTTTCTCTTGGATAAATACATAGAAGTGGAATTTCTGGATCAAAATGAAGATGTATGTTTAGCTTTTATAGAATTGTCACTTTTTCAAAGGGATTGTACTATACCACACTGATTAGCAATGTAAAAGACTTCTGGTGTACCATATCCTCATCAGTATTAGTGTTCTGTCTTTTCAGTTTTAGATTTTGTCATGGGTGTAAAATGGTACCTCATCGAGGCTCTTGCTTTTTTAAGGTCAGTCTGATAATCTACGCTTTTTTTAAAAATTATTATTGTGTTATGTTAATCACCATATTGGAGTGTTTATTCTATTTACATTTAGTATAATTATTGGTAGGGCTGGCTGGATTTGATTTTTTTTCTATTTTTCTTCTTTGTGTCCATCCATTATGTGATCCATTTCTCCTCCTCTCTTGTCTTCTTCAGCCTAAACAAATATTTCTTAGAATTCCATTTAAATTTAGCTCATTTTTTGTACATTTTCTTTAGTGATTGTTGAACTTAATGTTAGTATATGTTAAAGTCAATTATGGTTGAAATTTTATCAAACAAATTGTTAATTCATTATTGTAACTGAAATAATAACATTTGGTCACAGAAACTTACAGAACGATTATGAATCAGTGTTAAATAAGGACTCCTGTCCTTACTACCCATGGTACATTTAAAATCTTACAAGGTATTACTTAAGCTAGAATAAAACTAAGGTGAAAATTAGTCTTAATGGAATAGTAAGTCATTGAAAATCTACCTGTTGAAAAAGATTAAAATAAATTTACTATCTAATGGATTAAACTACTTTAATCATTATGTCTTTTTAAAAATAGCATATCTTTTCTCTCCATCTTTCTTCTTTTCTCCCTCCCTCTCTTCCTTCCCTCCTTTTTCCTTCCTTCCTTCTTCAACTAGATCAGCATATTATAAGAGAAATAAGCATGGGCAATTGAAGCACACATGAAAAAATTTAGTATTTAAGGCACAAAACCTTAAGAACTGTCGCCAAGGTTAGTGGGCTCCAAACACACTTTGGTAGGCCCTTTACACATTAATAGGAGGCCTCTTGTTGGAAATATTTTATGGGTTCTCTCAACTCCTAGACCCCATACTCTGGCCTCTCACACTTACTCTCCCATTATTACTTTTTCTCCTACTACACTGAAAAAGCAGGAAGCTCAGATGAAATTCCCTCAACTTCTCCTTCCCACCTATCTCCTCTCATCCATGTTGACTGACCCATTCCTACTTGCTGATATATGAAAACACTCTTGGTCATCTTTTAATTCCTTTCTTTATGTCTTCTTTGTAAATAGGCTCCTAAAATAAAATGACATCATTAACAACAGAAATCACTACTAACCTTTTCACTGAACGTCTTGAAAAAGTAGCCTGTTCCTGTTGACTTCAATTTCCTTTTTGCCCATGGACTTCTCAAATTCTATCTGGGAATTGTATTACTGTGGAGTGTAGAACTGTCCAACAAATACTAACATATTACTTAAATTAATGGTCACTTTTCTATTATTATTTTTTTTTACCTTTCTTTCTTTCTCTCTCCTTTCCTTCCCCTTCCTTCCTTCCTCTTTCTCTTTCTTTCTTTCTTTCTTTCTTTCTTTCTTTCTTTCTTTCTTTCTTTCTTTCTTTCTTTCTTTCTTT
>NW_027397125.1:5741306-5749322 GCF_003265705.2 Callorhinus ursinus
TTTCTTTCTTTCTTTCTTTCTTTCTTTCTTTCTTTCTTTCTTTCTTTTCTTTCTCTCTCTCTCTCTCTCTCTCAGCCTGTCTATGGCATTGACATTGTTCACTACTTCCTCCTTGAAATGTTCTTCTCTTTGGTTTCTGTGATAGCAAACTCTATTGGTTTTCTTGCTATCTCTTTAACTCTCTTTGCAGTTTTCTAAACAAAACTTAGTGTTCTCCATTTAGTTCTGTGCTCTTCTCATTTTTATACCATCCTTCTGTGATGTCATTCACTCTCATAACTTCAACTGTCATTTCTATGCTGATGATGCCTAAATTTATATCTTTTGCTTGTACTTCTCAAGTGAATTTCGTATTTGCATCAAAAAATTCCCACTGGACATCTTCATTTGGATGGTCCACAGATACTTCAAAGTCAATAAGCTCAAATTAAATTCACTGCTTCCCCCCACTACTTGTCCTCTTCTGGTAACCCCTATTAAACAGTATCATCACACATCCAGACAACTAAGCTCAAGTCCTGGCAGCCATCTTGGTCACTTTCTATCACATAAATCACACATCCAATCAGATATTAGTTATGTAGCTTCACTTCATTAAAAAGTACTTTTCAGGGGGAAGGAAAGATGGTGGAGGAATAGGGAACCCTATTTCAACTGGTCCCCGGAATTGAGTTGGATATCTACCAGACCACTCTGAGCACCCACGAAACCAGCCTGAGATTAAGAAGATCTGGATCTTTACAAACAGAATATCGCAGGCGGTTGGCTTCAAGGTACAAAGTGGGGAGCTGTGATTCTGTGGGCAGATATCAGAGGATAAATGGCAGCAGGAGGGAGCCTGGCTGTGGGGATCCTACACCGCCGGTGAGCAACAGCCTCGCGTGCTGTGGACAGGGCAAAGATTCGCAGACCTGCAGCAGTGGGGAAAGGGCTTTAGGGCAGCCCCCGGGGTGGAAACCCAGAGCAGCGGGGTTGCACGTGCGAACTGGGAGTGGCTGGTGGTTTTAGAAGCACAAAGGGCAGAGACGTGCCCTGACCTGGAGACAGGACTGGGAGCGCTGCAGAGGGGCGCACAACCCAGGCCGCTGCAGTTTATGGCAGCATAGACAGAATCGGAGACAGTGTGGCCTGGAGAGCTCACTGAAGAACAGACTGCAACTGCTCTGCTCTGAGGCAGAGGGTTGAAAACGGTCTCTTCTGCTCTGACTCTTGGAAGAGACAGCGGAAAGCCACCAGGGAAAGCCGCCAGAGAACAAAAGCCCCCAAAACTGATTCCCACTGAGCCCATCCCCTGCCACAGGGGGGCAGGGCAACTCCGCCCAAACAGGGTTGCCTGAGAAACAGCACGGCAGGCCCCTCCCCCAGAAGACAGGTTCGGAAAACAAGAGGCCAGCAACCTTAAGGTCCCTAGAAAACAGGTGCATCTTGCTTGGATTCTGGTCAATAATTTGGACTCTATACATTCCCTCAACCACCCATCAACAGAATGACTAGGAGGAGAAACCCCCAAAATAGAAAAGACTCAGAGATTATGACTTATGCTGCAGATTTACAAATGGATGCAGATATAACCAAGATATCGGAGATGGAATTCAGGCTAGCAATTGTGAAGACAATGGCTAGAATGGAGAAATCAATTAATGACAACATAGAGTCTCTAAGGGCAGAAATGAAAGCTGAATTGGCAGAACATAAAAATGCTATCAATGAGATCCAACCCAATCTAGATAATCTAACAGCTAGGGTAAGTGAGGCAGAAGAATGAATAAGCGACCTGGAACACAATATAATAGATAAAAAGGGAAAAGAGGAAGCCAGGGAAAAACAACTCAGAATCCATGAAAATAGAACCAGGGAAATAAGTGACACCATGAAGCGATCCAATGTCAGAATAATTGGAATCCCGGAGGGAGTGGAGAGAGAGCGAGGACTAGAAGATGTTTTTGAGCAAATCGTAGCTGAGAACTTCCCTAATCTGGGGAATGAAACAAACATTTGCATCTTAGAGCAGAGAGGACCCCTCCCAAGATCAAGGAAAACAGGCCAACACCCCAGCATGTAATAGTAAAACTTGCAAATCTTAGAACCAAGGGCATCTTAAGGGCAGTTGGGGGAAGAGATTCCTTACGTACAGAGGGAGGAACATCTGAATAACATCAGACCTATCCACAGAGACCTGGCAAGCCAGAAAGGCCTGGCAAGACATATTCAGGATACTAAATGAGAAGAACATGCAGCCACGAATACTTTATCCGGCAAGGCTGTCATTTAGAATGGATAGAGACATGCACAGCTTCCAAGACTGGCAGAAACTGAGAGAATATGTGACCACTAAGCCAGCCCTGCAAGAAATATTAAGGGGGGTTCTATAAAAGGAGAAAGACCCCAAGAGTGATATACAACAGAAATTTACAGGGACAATCAATACAAACAACGTCTTCACAGGCCACATGATGACAATAAATTCATATCTTTCAATAATCACTCTCAACGTGAATGGCCTAAATGCCCCATAAAACGGCACAGGGTTGCAGACTGGATAAAAAGACAGGACCCATCCACATGCTGTCTACAAGAGACTCATTTTGAACCTAAAGATACATCCAGACTGAAAGTGAAGGGATGGAGATCCATCTTCCATGCCAGTGAACCTCAAAAGAAAGCTGGGGTAGGGAGTAGCAACAACTCTCTGAACAGAGAAGCAACCACTTACTGGAAGGTAGGACAGGCGGAGAAGTGAATCCGAGGCGATATTCGGGAAGATAGACGGCGGGGGAGGGGGGCCTCCGTTGGCTGCTTCTGGCAAGTGCTAGAGCCGCGGAGCACAAAATCGGAACTTTTAGAAGTCGGCTCCGCAGAGGGACGTCGCTCCAGTGGCTAAGCGGGAGGTGGAACCCTCGCGGGACAGTGTGGTCTCAGGACCCTCGGGGTCACAGAAAGACCGGGGGTGCCTGAGTGCGGCAGAGCTCCCAGGCATCGGAGCGGGGAAGCTGGCTGCAGAGACGGAGCCGAGGCGTGGGCTCTCAGCTTGGGGTTGCCATAAACTGTGATCCGCGGCCCAGTCGGGCCACTGCTCCTCCAGCAGGGACCCAACAAGCGGCAGAGCCGGGGAGACTCCCCTTCCTCCCCTGGGAGGAGTGGCACGGGAGCGCACCGCAGGGATCTGCTGGGTTTGGAGACTCCACAAGGGGTCAGGTGCCAGAGATAGAAATGCTCGGTCACAGGCCGGGTGAGCACGGAGTGCGGCCGGAGACCGGGGAGACGGGAGTGACTGCTTTTCTCTGGGGGCGCACTGAGGAGCGGGGCCCCGAGTTCTCAGCTCCTCCGGGCGGAGATTGGGAGGCCACCATTTTCACTCTGGTCCTCCAAAGCTGTACCGAGAGCTTGCAGGGAACAAAAGCTCCTGAGAGCAAACCGGAGCAGCTTGCTTAGCCCGGACTCACAAGGGTGGGGCAATTCCGCCTCCAGCAAAGACATTTGGGAACCACAGCAACAGGCCCCTCCCCCGGAAGATCAGCACGAAGAGCCAGCCAAGACCAAGTTTACCAATCAATGAGAACGGCAGAACTCCAGCGCTAGGGGAACACTGCACAGAGAATTCATGTTTTTATTCCCCATGATTCTTTATTCTTTCAAAGTTAATTTTTTTAACTGCCTTTTTTTTGAGTTTTCTTTTTCCCTTTTTCAACCAACATCTTATCAATCCCTTTTTTTAAAAAAATATTTTTTATTTTTCATTTTTAGAGTCATATTTTATCCCTTCGTACTAGTTACCCTTATTTTTGGCATATATATATGAGTTGTTCTCTCTTTAAAATTTTGAGATACAGTTTCTTCTAACAGATCAAAATATACCCTAAATCACTAGTGTATGTCTTTGTTCTAGTCTCCTGCCTGATCACATTCTCTCCCCCTTTTTTTTTTTAAATCTTCTTCTTTCGTTTTAGCAACAACTTCTTATCGTATCAATACCTTTTATAAAATCTTTTATAATTTTCATCTTTACAGTCATCTTCCATCCCTTCATTGTATCAACCCTTATTTTGTATATATATAAGTCTTTCTTCCTTTAAAATTTTAGGAGGCACTTTTTTCTAACAGACCAAAATACGCCCAAAATCTAGTGTGTGGCACTGATCTATGCACTAGCCTGATCGTATTTGATAATATTAGGGGTTTTTTTTAATCTTTTTTTTTATTCTTTCTTTCTTTTCTCTTTCTTTTTTCTTTCTTTCCTTTCTTTTCCCCTGGTTTCAGGTCTTTTCTGATTTGTATAGAGTATATTTGCTGGGGACGTTGTTAACCTGTTAGCATTTTGTTCTCTCATTCATTTATTCTCCTCTGGACAAAATGACAAGATGAAAAAAATCACCTCAGCAAAAAGAACAAGAGATAGTACCATCAGCCAGGGACCTACTCAATACGGACATTAGTACGATGTCGGACCTAGAGTTCAGAATCATGACTTTAAGATACTAGCTGGGCTTGAAAAAAGCGTGGAAGTTATTAGAGAAACCCTTTCTGGAGAAATAAAAGAACTAAAACCTAACCAAGGCTAAATCAAAAAGGCTATTAATGAGGTGCAATAAAAAATGGGGGCACTAACTGCTAGGATAAATGAGGCAGAAGATAGAATCAGCGATATAGAAGACCAAATGATGGAAAATAAAGAGGCTGAGAAAACGAAAGAGAAACAACTACAGGATCATGAGGGCAGAATTCGAGAGATAAGCGATACGATACGATGAAACAACATTAGAATAATTGGGATCCCAGAAGAAGAAGAAAGAGAGAGAGGGGCAGAAGGTATATTGGAGCAAATAATAGCAGAGAACTTCCCTAATGTGAAGAAGGAAACAGGCATCAAAATCCAGGAGGCACAGAGAACCCCTCTCAAAATCAATAAAAATAGGTCAACACCCTGACATCTAAGAGTAAAACTTACGAGTCTCAGAGACAAAGAGAAAATCCTGAAAGCAGCTCGGGAGAAGAGATATGTAACCTACAATGGTAGAAATATTAGATTGGCAACAGACCTATCCACAGAGACCTGGCAGACCAGAAAGGAATGGCATGAGATCTTCAGAGCAGTAAACGAGAAAAGTATGCAGCCAAGAATACCATATCCAGCTAGGCTCTCATTGAAAATTGAAGGAGAGATAAAAAGCTTCCAGGACAAACACAAACTAAAGGAATTTGCAAACACGAAACCAGCCCTCCAAGAAATATTGAAAGGGGTCCTCTAAGCAAAGAGAGAGAAAAAGCAGCCCAGATCAGAAAGGAACAGAGACAATATACAGTAACAGTCACCTTACAGGCAATACAGTGGCACTAAATTCATACCTTTCAATAGTTACCCTGAATGTAAATGGGCTCAATGCCCATTCAAAAGACACAGTCAAAAGACACAGGCTATCAGATTGGATTCAAAAACAAGACCCATCCATATGCTGTCTGCAAGAGAGTCATTTTAGACCCAAAGACACCCCCAGATTGAAAGTGAGGGGGTGGAAAACCATTTACCATGCTAATGGACACCAAAAGAAAGCTGGGGTGACAATCCTTATATCAGACAAATTAGATTTTAAACCAAAGACTGTAAGAAGAGATGAGGAAGGACATTATATCCTACTTAAAGGGTCTATCCAACAAGAAGATCTAACAATTGTAAATATCTATGCCCCGAACATGGGAGCAACCAATTATATAAGGCAATTAATAACAAAAGCGAAGAAACACATTGACAGCAATACAATAATAGTGGGAGAATTTAACAGCCCCCTGACTGAAATGGACAGATCATCTAAGCAAAAGATCAACAAGGAAATAAAGACTTTAAATCACACACTGGACCAAATGACTTCACAGACATATTCAGAACATTCCATCCCAAAGCAACGGAATACATATTCTTCTCTAGTGCCCATGGAACATTCTCCAGAATTGATCACGTCATAGGTCACAAATCAGGTCTCAACTGGTACCAAAAGATTGGGATTATTCCCTGCATACTTTCAGGCCACAGTGCTTTGAAACTAGAAGTCAATCACAAGAGAAAAGTTGGAAAGAACTCAAATACATGGAGGCTAAAGAGCATCCTACTAAGGAATGAATGGGTCAACCAGGAAATTAAAAAAGAATTAAAAAAATTCCTGGAAACCAATGAAAATGAAAACACAACTGTTCAAAATCTTTGGAATGCAGCAAAGGCAGTCCTGAGAGGAAAGTATATAGCAATACAAGCCTTTCTCAAGAAAGAAGGAAGGTCTCAAATACACAACCTAACCCTACACCTAAAGGAGCTGGAGAAAGAACAGCAAAGAAAGTCTAAACCCAGCAGGAGAAGAGAAATCATAAAGATCAGAGCAGAAATCAATGAAGCAGAACCCAAAAGAACAGTAGAACAGATCAACGAAACTAGGAGCTGGTTCTTTGAAAGAATTAACAAGACTGATAAACCCCTGGCCAGACTAATCAAAAAGAAAAGAGAAATGACCCAAATCAACAAAATCATGAATGAAAGAGGAGAGATCACAACCAACACCAAAGAAATACAAACAATTATAAGAACATATTATGAGCAGCTCTATGCCAGCAAATTAGATAACCTGGAAGAAATGGGTGCATTCCTAGAGATGTATCAACTACCAAAATTGAACCAGGAAGAAATAGAAAACCTGAACAGACCTATAACCACTAAGGAAATTGAAGCAGTCATCAAAAATCTCCCAACAAACAAAAGCCCAGGGCCAGGTGGCTTCCCAGGGGAATTCTATCAGACATTTCAAGAAGAATTAATACCTATTCTCCTGAAACTGTTCCAAAAAATAGAAATGGAAGGAAAACTTCCAACCTCATTTTATGAGGCCACCATTACCTTGATCCCAAAACCAGAGGAAGACCCCATCAAAAAGGAGAACTACAGACCAATATCCTTCATGAACATGGATGCAAAAATTCTCACCAAAATACTAGCCAATAGGGTCCAACAGTACATTAAAAGGATTATTCACCACGACCAAGTGGGATTTATCCCTGGGCTGCAAGGCTGGTTCAACATCTGCAAATCAATCAACGTGATACAATACATTAACAAAAGAAAGAACAAGAATCATAGGATCCTCTCAATAGATGCGGAAAAAGCATTTGGCAAAGTACAGCAACCTTTCTTGATCAAAACTCTTCAGAGTATAGGGAGAGAGGGTACATACCTCCATATCATAAAAGCCATCTATGAAAAACCTACAGCCAATATGATTCTCAATGGGGAAAAGCTGAGTGCTTTTCCCCTAAGGTCAGGAACACGGCAGGGATGTCCACTCTCACCACTGCTATTCAACATAGTATTAGAAGTCCTAGCCACAGCAATCAGACAACAAAAAGAAATCAAAGGCATCCAAATTGGCAAAGAGGAAGTCAAACCCTCACTCTTTGCAGATGATATGATACTCTATGTGGAAAACCCAAAAGACTCCACCCCAAAACTGCTAGAATTCAGTAAAGTAGCAGGATATAAAATCAATGCACAGAAATCAGTGGCATTCCTATACACCAACAACAAGAGAGAAGAGAGACAAATCAAGGAGTCGATCCCATTGACAATTGCACCCAAAACCATAAGATACCTAGGAATAAATTTAACCAAAGAGGCAAAGGATCTGTACTCAGCAAACTATAAAATACTCATAAAAGAAATTGAAGAAGACACAAAGAAATGGAAAAACGTTCCATGCTCATGGATTGGAAGAATAAACATTGTGAAGATGTCAATGTTACTTAGAGCAATCTACACATTCAATGCAATCTCCATCAAAATACCATCCACTTTTTTCAAAGAAATGGAACAAATCATCCTAAAATTTGAATGGAACCAGAAGAGACCCCGAATAGCCAGAGGAATATTGAAAAAGAAAAGCAAAGCTGGCGGCATCACAATTCCGGACTTCCACCTCTATTACAAAGCTGTCATCATCAAGACAGTATGGTACTGGCACAAAAACAGACTCATAGATCAAT
>NW_027397125.1:5764322-5768026 GCF_003265705.2 Callorhinus ursinus
CAGCCCTACAAGAAATATTGAAAGGGGTCCTCTAAGCAAAGAGAGAGTTTAAAAGTAACATATACCAGAAAGAAACACAGACAATATACAGTAACTGTCACTTTACAGGCAATACAACGGCACTAAATTCATATCTTTCAATAGTTACCCTGAATGTAAATGGACTGATTGCCCCAATCAAAAGACACAGGCTATCAGATTGGATAAAAAAACAAGATCCATCAACATGCTGTCTGCAAGAGACTCATTTTGGACCCAAAGACACCTCCAGATTGAAAGTGAGGGAGTGGAAAACAATTTACCATGCTAATGGACACCAAAAGAAAGCTGGGGTGGCAATCCTTGTATCAGACAAATTAGATTTTAAACCAAAGACTATACTAAGAGATGAGGAATGACACTATATTACACTTAAAGGGTCTATCCAACAGGAAGATCTAACAATTGTAAATATCTATACCCCTAACATGGGAGCAGCCAATTATATAGGCCAATTAATAACAAAATCAAAGAAACACATTGACACCAATACAATAATAGTAGGGGACATTAACAACCCCCTCACTGAAATGGACAGATCATCTAAGCAAAAGATCAACAAGGAAATAAAGACTTTAAATGACACACTGGACCAAATGGACTTCACAGATCTATTCAGAACATTCCAGCCCAAAGCAACAGAATACACATTCTTCTCTAGTGCCCATGGAACATTCTCCAGAATAGATCACATCCTAGGTCACAAATCAGGTCTCAACCAGTACCAAAAGACTGGGTTCACACCCTGCATATTTTCAGACCACAGTGTTTTGAAACTAGAACTCAATCACAAGAGGAAAGTCGGAAAGAGCTCAAATACATGGAGGCTAAAGAGCATCCTACTAAAGAATGAATGGGTCAACCAGGAAATGAAAGAATTAAAAAAAAATAATGGAAACAAAGGAAAATGAAAGTACAACTGTTCAAAATCTTTGGGATGCAGCAAAGGCAGTCCTAAGAGGAAAGTACATAGCAATACAAGCCTTTCTCAAGAAACAAGAAAGGTCTCAAATACCCAACCTAACCCTACACCTAAAGGACCTGGAGAAAGAACAGCAAATAAAGCCTAAACCCAGCAGGAGAAGAGAAATCATAAAGATCAGAGCAGAAATCAATGAAATAGAAACCAAAAAACAGCAGAACAGATCAATTTAACTAGGAGCTGGTTCTGTGAAAGAATTAATAAGATTGACAAACCCCTGGCCAGACTTATCAAAAAGAAAAGAGAAATGACCCACATAAATAAAATCATGAATGAAAGAGGAGAGATCACAACCAACACCAAAGAAATACAAACAATTATAGGAACCTATTATAAGCAGCTACGTGCCAGAAAATTAGATAATCTGGAAGAAATGGATGCATTCCTAGAGATGTATAAACTACCAAAACTGAACCAGGAAGAAATAGAAAACCTGAACAGACCCATAACCACTAAGGAAATTGAAGCAGTCATCAAAAATCTCCCAACAAACAAAAGCCCAGGGCCAGATGGCTTCCCAGGGGATTTCTACCAAACATTTAAAGAAGAATTAATACCTATACTTCTGAAACTGTTCCAAAAAGTAGAAATGGATGGAAAACTTCCAACCTCATTTTATGAGGCCACCATTACTTGATCCCAAAATCAGACAAAGACCCCATCAAAAGGCAGAATTACAGACCAATATCCCTGATGAACATGGATGCAAAAATTCTCACCACAATACTAGCCAATAGGATCCAACAGTACATTAAAAGGATTATTCACCATGACCAAATGGGATTTATTCCTGGGCTGTAAGGTTGGTTCAACATCTAAAATCAATCAATATGATACAATACATTAATAAAAGAAAGAACGAGAACCATAGGATCCTCTCAATAGATGCAGAAAAAGCATTTGACAAAGTACAGCATCCTTTCTTGATCAAAACTCATACATACCTCAATATCATAAAAGCCATCTATGAAAAACCTACAGCCAATATGATTCTCAATGGGGAAAAGCTGAGAGCTTTTCCCCTAAGGTCAGGAACACGGCAGGGATGTCCACTCTCACCACTGCTATTCAGCATAGTACTAGAAGTCCTAGCCACAGCAATCAGACAACAAAAAGAAATCAAAGGCATCCAAATCGGCAAAGAGGAAGTCAAACTCTCACTCTTTGCAGATGATATGATACTGTATGTGGAAAACCCAAAAGACTCCACCCCAAAACTGCTAAATTTCATACAGGAATTCATTAAAGTGGCAGGATATAAAATCAATGCACAGAAATCAGTGGCATTCTTATACACCAACAACAAGACAGAAGAATGAAATAAAGGAGTCGATCCCATTTACAATAGCACCCAAAACTATAAGATACCTAGGAATAAATCTAACCAAAGAGGCAAAGAATCTGTACTCAGAAAACTATAAAATACTCATGAATGAAATTGAGGAAGACACAAAGAAATGGAAATCGTTCCATGCTCATGGATTGGAAGAACAAGTATTGTGAAGATGTCAATGCTACCTAGAGCAATCTACACATTTAAAGCAATCCTTATCAAAATACCATCCACCTTTTTCAAAGAAATGGAACAAATAATCCTAAAATTTGTATGGAACCAGAAAAGACCCCGAATAGCCAGAGGAATGTTGAAAAAGAAAAGCGAAGCTGGGGGCATCACAATTCCGGACTTCCAGCTCTATTACAAAGCTGTCATCATCAAGACAGTATGGTCCTGGCACAAAATAGACACAGAGATCAATGGAAGAGAATAGAGAGCCCAGAAATGGACCCTCAACTCTATGGTCAACTAATCTTCGACAAAGCAGGAAAGAATGCCCAATGGAAAAAAGACAGTCTCTTCAACAAATGGTGTTGGGAAAATTGGACAGCCACATGCAGAAGAATGAAACTGGACCATTTCCTTACACCGCACACAAAAATAGACTCAAAACATTGAAAGACCTAAGTGTGAGACAGGAGTCCATCAAAATCCTAAAGGAGAACACAGGGAGCAACCTCTTCAACCTCAGCCGCAGCAACTTCTTCCTAGAAATATCGCCAAAGGCAAGGGAAGCAAGGGCAAAAATGAACTATGGGGATTTCATCAAGATAAAAAGCTTTTGCACAGCAAAAGAAACAGTCCACAAAACCAAAAGACAACCGACAGAATGGGAGAAGATATTTGCAAGTGACATATCAGATAAAGGGCTAGTATCCAAAATCTATAAAGAACTTATCAATATCAACATCCAAAGAACAAATGATCCAATCAAGAAATGGGCAGAAGACATGAACAGACATTTTTCCAAAGAAGACATCCAAATGGCCAACAGACACATGAAAACGTGCTCAACATCACTCGGCATCAAAGAAATCCGTATCAAAACCTCAGTGAGATACCACCTCACACCCGTCAGAATGGCTAAAATTAACAAGTCAGGAAACGACAGATGTTGGCAGGGATGTGGAGAAAGGGGAACCCACCTACACTGTTTCTGGGAATGCAAGCTGGTGCAGCCACTCTGGAAAACAGTATGGAGGTTCTTCAAAATGTTGAAAACAGAGCTGCCCTACGACCCAGCAATTGCACTACTGGGTATTTACCCCAAAGATATAAATGTAATTATCCAAAGGGTTACATGCACCCCAATGTTTATAGCATCAATGTCCACAATAGCCAAACTGT
>NW_027397125.1:5768126-5800011 GCF_003265705.2 Callorhinus ursinus
GAATTCTTAATCTCAGGAAACAAACTGAGGGTTGCTGGAGTGGTGGGCGGAGGGAGGGATGGGGTGGCTGGGTGAAAGACACTGGGGAGGGTATATGCTGTGGTGAGAGCTGTGAATTGTGTTAAGACTTTTGAATACAGACGTGCACCTCTGAAACAAATAATACATTATATGTTAAGAAAAAAAGAAGATAGTAGGAAGGGAGAAATGAAGGGGGGGAAATCAGAGGGGGAGATGTACCATGAGAGACTATGGACTCTGAGAAACAAACTGAGGGTTCTAGAGGGGAGGGGGGTGGGGCGATGGGTTGGCCCTCTGATGGGTATTAAAGAGGGCATGTACTGAATGGAGCACTGTGTGTTTTATGCAAACAATCATGGAACACTCCATCAAAAACTAATGATGCGGGGCGCCTGGGTGGCTCAGTTGGTTAAGCGACTGCCTTCGGCTCAGGTCATGATCCTGGAGTCCCTGGATCGAGTCCTGCATCAGGCTCCCTGCCCAGCAGGGAGTCTGCTTCTCCCTCTGACCCTCTTCCCTCTCGTGCTCTCTATCGCTCATTCTCTCTCTCTGAAATAAATAAATAAAACCTTAAAAAAAAAAAACTAATGATGCAATGTATGGTGATTAACATAACATAAAAAAAGTAACAAGAAAGTTAAAAAAAAAACTTTGCAGATCAATCAAAAAAATAAAGAAAATAAGGTAACACCAACTTTAAGACTTATGTTCACATGAAACTAAGTAGCATCCTGCTCTGAGAAATTCTAAACTGGGGGATTGTTAAAGTACCTTCAAGTGCTAAGATTTTAACTTATTTTTAGCTTGTATATATGGTCATCTGTAAAGCTATCCATTCGCAGTTTCAATACATTAATAAGGAATGAATGAAATAAAACACTATGGTACAGACCCAAGACAATGGATAATTGATATAATAATGATTATGTGAAGAGGCTAAGCAGCTTATCTTTCAAGTGGATTGATATGAAATTTAAAGATGCATACATTTTATCATAAAGTCACTTAAGAAAACAAAGTATTTGTTACTTAACCTAGACTGAGTAAATTAGATAGTATTCTTTTCAATTGCTAAAAGAAAAAAAATCCCTAACAATGTATACATTGGATTTTGACTTACTTAAAAAATCAGCTGGGGCTGCAAAAGTAAAACTGTGTCTAGATCAGTATCACAGGGTGCCACATTTACATAAAAGAGGCTGCTAAGAAGAGGAGCACCTGCCCTTCTTGAGCTGAATAAATAGTTACTGATAAAAAAAATCTCTTTTATCAAGATCCAGGAAACTATGATAGCGAAGCACATATGAGCTAAAATAGTTTAATAGAAAAATAACTTTTTAAAAAATTTTAGG
This sequence comes from Callorhinus ursinus, assembly GCF_003265705.2. Lineage (NCBI taxonomy): Eukaryota > Metazoa > Chordata > Mammalia > Carnivora > Otariidae > Callorhinus > Callorhinus ursinus. The sequence continues at coordinate 5,769,500 of NW_027397125.1, forward strand.
CAATATCTTTCACAGTCTTCTTTTAGTAAAACTTTTCTTCCTCAAATTTTCAACGACCATTATAGATATCACTAAATTGTGTTAGAAAAATGTGAAGTATGTAACTACCTAAATGTTCTTTTTGCATGTCTGATTTTTGTCCCTTGCTTCACATAAAAGATAAAAAGGCCTATAAAGTATATTTCCATATTGATCTAGTTCTTAATTTTATTTATAAAGAATGTTAGTAGTCAACTTAGGTGGGAAAAACCCATTTGAAACCAATACCTGCACCATGCAGATACCCTATATACAATTAAACCAAAGAATAGTGCAAAAAAGAAGAGAAAGATGTGTGGATAAATTTTCACTTTATAATTGCTCATTGGTGTCCTGTTGTTTTTATAGGCAAACATGTGGATTAGAATTTCATTCTGCTATTGATACCATTTCGATTTTCAAGCCAAACAATAAATTCTTCCCATGTTAAATACCAACAGAGACTGAAATATAACTTCACTCTATATTAGAAGCCCACAAATCCTTTCTCATATTTAAATGATTGAAATGAATTAGTATCTAAGGATATTTATAAAAGAAAAAAATCAATTCCTACCTCCATTATCTTTTAGATGTAGTGCTATCTTCGTATCATCTGGAAGAGAAATTCAAAGTTATTGTAACAAAAAAAAAACTTAATGGTCCATAAAACTGATGACCAGTAATGGTCTACTAATGCCTTAATTATAACATGAATAGATGTCAAAATCTTACCCAGTTAATTTCTAGTGCAATGAGAGCAAAGTGCTAGTTTACACAGGTAGTACTAAATTTCTTACTAAGATTGCAAGATCAACACTTTAGTAAAGTATTATAAGATTCTTAAGATCTTGAGAAAAGTACAGTTATAATTTTAACTTAAAATGAACTTATTTTTAACTTTTGAAAATGACTTATTGCAATTAGACTCTATAGTGATGGCCTTCATTATTCATTTTAAAAAATCAAGATCAGGAAATTCTAAATTAATTGGAAAAGTAAAGATCTGTCAATATTTATGAATTTAACTTCAAAAGTTAAATGCCTATCCATTGCTAATAAATATGACCAAAATCATAAATGAAAAGATCTTGCCCATAATGAATAAAATAAACAAATGAACATGCCTTTTTTTTCTTACTTCAGTGGTTATATTTTATTCTAAAGAGTAGGATTCAAACTGAAGTAATATTTTCATGGGGTAGGATTCAAACTACAGAAATATTCCATAGGCTATATAACAACACAAAATAATATGGATTAAAATACAACATTGGTTTTAAAAGTAATAAAATGTATTTAACAGCTGTCCCCATCTCATTTTATAACTTTACAGTTAACTTTTTTATATTTATTTATTTTAGAGAGAGAGAGAGAGAGAGAGAGAGAGAGAGAGCGTGCATGAGTGGGGGGAGGGGCAGAGGGAGAGAGAAAGAGAATCTCCAGCAGACTCCACACTGAGTGTGGAGCCTGATTTGGGGCTTGATCCTATGACCCTGAGATCATGACCTGAGCTGAAATCAAGAGTTGGACGCTCAACCGACTGAGCCACCCAGGTGCCCCTCAAGTTAATTTTTAATGTCCAATTAAATTTCAATTAAAAGCAAAAGTTTCAAGTTTAATTTATTATTCAAATGAAAGCAAGGTTGATGACCATAAATAAGTATGACCATTTTTTCCCCTCAAAGCTCACTCTTGGCCAAGTAGTCTCACATTTCTCCCTAGTGGTACCATTCAGAATATATGGTTATATTTTGGCTAATATACCTTCTTCCCCCAATGAGTTGTGCCCATGAATCAATATTCTCTAGTACTTTTGTCTTCCCTGGCAGAGGAAATGGTTTTCAAAGACAATTTCTGTGACACACAGTGCCCCTCTATAGATTATAGACCAACAAATCTTATTGTCTGTATTTAGGTAAATATAAGAACTGCATATAAGTAGAATCATCTATTTTCTCTATATGCATTTTGCCTTTCTCTCCTGTGACTGAAATGTTGAATTCAGTTACAACAAAATTTAGCAATATAAAAGGAAGTCTATATTTCTTTTTTAGGGAGGACAAATAGCCAGAATCATTAGTAAAAGCTAAATCTTAATAAAAGACAGGGTACATTAAAAGAATTCCCAACACATATTTTTTATTCCATAATAATTTTATCTTTTCCCCTTGAGAAATCCTTTAGAAATCCAGTTTGTCAAGGGATAACTTTCCCTCTGCAGAGCTACTCCAGTTCACGTCAACACAGTGACTTTCCCTTCTTTCAGAGAAAGAGCAAGAATACCTAGAGTACCTTCTGTGGGCAGGCTGGTGGGCACCTGGGATGTCACTGCTCTTCTGGTGGTCGTTAGGACCCTGAATTTTGCGGTTGTTGCTTGTACAGTTGTGGTGGTTTGAGAAGAACTTTCCATTGGCTCTGTGTTCTCACACATCTTCTCTTTGGACTAATAAGAGAAACAAATGGGTAAACAATTTAAGAGCGATTGTACATGCATTTTAAAAAATCACATCAAAGAAGAGGAATCTGTTATTTTTGTATAGGACAATACTTGTGGGTTATAAGAATTTACAAAGTATACAAAATAGATGAGAAAAAATTGGATGCAGCGAAGCATTTCCACCTTCAGATATTCGGATTTCATCATTTCTGCAGTTAACCTTTCATATTACTCTTTATCTTGCCCTAAATTTTATATCGATTTATTTATAAGAGACATGATGTCAAGAGGGAGAAGTTCATACAAGAAGCAAAACGTGTGCAAAAAGATAAGATTTAAAACATGGTTAGGTATGTGGAGAAAGAATGCATTTCAAACCGATTATGCTAAACGCTCCATATTACTTTATTGTTTCAAAAATAATCCACCACAGGTTGAGAGAATATTTAAAATTTTTGTTTTCTTTTATGAAATATTCAGATCCACCCAAGCAAAAGATTGAATGACCCTCCTGTAATCACCTAGCCTATTTCTCCCTAGCAGAGCTAGACTGAAGACACCAGGAAAAGACGCATATTTTATTTTTTATTTATAGCCCACAAAATTAAATCCTATGACCTTCACCAGCAACAATCTCCAACACCCAAACTTTTATGGTTTAGAAGCTGGTGTTTATCTCCACCTCTTTGTTCTTCAAAGGCCTCCATCCCTCTGGTAGGTCTTAAGTAGAGGATAGCTAGTCTGTACCTGGGTGGTCCTCATCCTGCTTTTGAAAATTATTATTAAATAAATTCCTTTCTGAAACTTCTCTTGTCATGAATGAAGTACAATGCACTTATTACTAGTTCAGCAAGAGCTCCTCAGATGGCTTCCTTTTTCACTAATGGAATGTGATACAGGTTTCTTCCCCACTTCAACTCCCAATATCCTAGGGGACAAAGAAAACATCCCACATTTTCTCAGCCCAGTGGCCTAACCTAATGATCTTCTTGCTGACTCCACGTCAGTTATCACCCCCCGCAGCCTGGACCTCACAGGCAGTTGGAGATACTTTTCAGTCAGATTCTGCTTCTCCCTTGACGAAGCGGAAAGCCCAAGTACAGTATTTTTCTCCCTTCAATCCCCCTTTTCCCCATCACTTCAACCTCTCTTTCCCATCCCTTCAAATATCTTGCCCTGTTTTGTTTTTCCACCTTTTCAGGAAATCCCCAGTACCAAATGAAGTGAAAAAAAAAAAAAAGCCCGTCTTTTCCCTGCCCTGTAACGAAGCTAGGAGAAGCTGGAGAATAATCACACAGCCCCCGCCGGGGCGCTCCATACCTTTACCTCCTGCGGCCTCAGCAGGCCTTCCGTGCTGCTTGGCAACACTGCCTGGCTTTGCTGGTCTCCCCTCCCACCATCCTCCCTATCAATTTCAAACCTCCCCACTCTCCTGAAAACTTATAATCCCATAATGCCTCTCCCAATCTTACCCCATGGGCTCGCCTTTTATTTCCTTGATAAGAGTCATCAGCAAGAATTCTCTGCATTTCTTTACAAATCAGCATTCTTGCTTGAATCTGTACGGACTTATCCCTCTTTATTTCTGTAATCACGGATGGGCTGACTCAGTCTTTATAGCTATTCTCTCCACCTCTACTCTGGCGCAACTCAGCCCACTTTTTCAGGTATCGTAAACTTGCTCATTTAATACATCCCTTCTCTTCAAAATGTTTGCAATCTCAGGTTTTCCACTGCCTTGTTCCCCATTAGCACTTAGACACACTCAATCATGTTCATGCCCTTCTCTTCCACAACGCATCCCGACATTCCCGACTTTTCCTTCCATTCAGTCAGAGATTGGTCTGCCTCGGTCTTCACAGACTCCCACTTCCCCCACCTATGGAAATCTTGTTATCCATTACAAGTTAATTGAAATTTCTTATGCTGGTGGTTCTAATATTTTCTTATGCACAAAATTGTCTATATTCTCCATATCTCACAGCATGGGGCAGAGCTGTCCACTTTCTAGTTTTGGGTTCTGTGACACACTCTCTCAATTTTCTGATAGCTTTCTACAACTTCTTTATTTCCTGTTATGTGTTGGTAGTTCTTATAGATCTTTCTTGACTAATCTTTTTGCTATATGCATTCTCACTAGCAATTTCCACCACAGACATGATTTCAATTCATATCTTCATGCCGATTTACATAAATCGATAGCAGCAATACACATCTCTCTCATGGATTTCTGACCCAAATATCCATCTATTGACTTAACTTATGCATGTGGGTGTCACAGATATCTCAAACGCAGTTAAGTCTCGAATGGAACTCATCACATATTATTCTCCTGTGTTTCTATTGTCAAAGACCAGTATTAGCAAACACCTTGATGCTTAACCTAACATCCTGGATTTGTTTAGCTTATAGCAGCAAAGGCAGATTAAAGACTCTAAATGGGCCTCCTTCTGCAAAACAAGTAGATTCTAGATAAAATATGAATTTTAATTTTTTTTAAAATTTTATTTATTATTTGAGAGAGAGAGAGCACAAGAGGGGTTAGGGTCAGAGGGAGAAGCAGACTCCCCGCCGAGCAGGGAGCCCAATGCGGGACTCGATCCCGGGACTCCAGGACCATGACCTGAGCCGAAGGCTGTCGCTTAACCAACTGAGCCACCCAGGCACCCAAAATATGAATTTTAAAGCATTACTAGAATTTGCAGGAAGCAAAGAAAATCTCCAAGGGTACCTTTCTATTGTCTCTCCCCCAAAACAAAACAAAGCAAAAGCTGTGTGCTGTGGAGTAGGAGTCATATACATTAAGCCAGGTAAAAATGCAGGATTTGCCCAGAGGGCAAGGAATGTTAAAAATCAATATTTCTTCAAGGAGATCAAGCCTTGTGCCAGCAAGTAGATGGGGAGATAAATCTAAACCTCTCCTCCCCATATGAAATAGGGACATATGGTACACCCTAAAATTCCCAGGTTCTCATCATCAAACATTCTGTGGTGGAAAGTACCATCTAACTAGGTCCTTGGGATTCTCATGGAATAGGATGAAATAAAAATGCAATTCTAATTAAAGGACACAAAAAGAAACACAAAAAGAAAAAGAACACTGACAAAGTCAGCAAAAACAATGAACAACATATTTAAACTACCAAAATCTTTAGATATTGTGATCATCCAATGTAAGATACACAAAAAAGTTATATACAAAATATTTAAAGAAATGAAAGGTGAAATTTAAAAATGAACTAGTAACCCTGACTACAAAAATGTCTTGGCAGATTTAATAAAGTGTAAAATTTAAATTTTAGAAATGAAAAATACACTTTTTGAAATTACTACTTCAATGGATATGTTAAATAGTGGATTAAATGAGATGAAGACAGAATTAATAAGCTGGCAAATTGATCTGAAGAAACTCCCCAGGATGAAACACAGAGAAATAAGAAGACAGATGATATAAAAGAGGACTTTCACAGTGCTCATTTCCATTCAGCTGCCTACCTACTGATCATTCCTGCCCCCCCCCCCCCCCCCCCCCCCCGGCTCTGTGGTCACCACTACCCTACCCACTGATGCAGGCCAGATCATCAGCATCATTGGCCTGGGTTATAACTACAGTCAACTTCTTGGCTTCTTGCATCATAACCTATTATTCACCCATAGCCAAGGTGATTCTTCCAAAAGGCCCTGATTAAAGGCCTTTCCCTTGCCTTTATTTCTTTTTTAATTAAGGTATAATATATACACATAGCAGTATATTAGTTTCAGGTGTACGACATAATGATTTGATATTTTTTCTACATTGCAAAATGATCTCCACAATAAGTCTACTTTACATCTGTCACCATACATAATTGCAAAAAGTTTTTGTGTTGTTGTGATGAGAATTTTTAAGATTTACACTCAGCATTTTTCAAATATGCAACACAGTATTATTAACTACCATCACCATGCTGTATGTCACATTCTCAGGACCTATTTATTTTATAACTGGGAGTTTGTCCCTTTTGAGCTCCTTCTGCAATCTCACCCACCCTAACCACCCACCTGTTCTCTATCCATGAATTTGGGTTTGGGTTTTGGTTTTTGTTTTAGATTCCACATATAAGTGAGATCATACAGTTTTTGTCTTTTCTGTCTGACTTGTAGCATAATGCCCCCAAGACCCATCCATATTGTGACAAATGGCAAGATTTCCTTCTTTTTATGGCTAAATAATGTTCCGCTGTGTGTGTGTGTGTGTGTGTGTGTACATTCATACATATACACCACATTTTCTTTATCCATTCATCCATCAGTGGACACTTAGGTTATTTCCATATCTTGACTATTGTGAATAATGCTGCAATGAACATGGAGGTGCTGTTATCTTTTTGAGTGAGTGTTTCATTTTCTTTGGCTAAATACTTGGAAGTGGAACTGCTGGATCTTATGGTAGTTCAATTTTTAATTTTTCGAGGAAACTCCATTCTTCCCTTGTCTATAGGATGAAGCCCAAACTCCTTCAACTTGTTACGTTTGGGGCTCTGTTCACCTCATCAATCTCAGTTCTTACCACTTGTCTTCTCAGCTTCAGTTGCCCTTCAGGCATCATCTCAAATATCTCCTCCTCAAGCAGACCTTCCCTTATGCTACTTAACAAGACCACATCCTTATAGTTACTCTCTGCCCATGTCCTTCTCTAAATGCTGTCCTTTGTTCAGTGGTCTAGCTTCCTGCTGGACACACTTACTCCATTTTTACATTATCCATACTTAGAATAATACATAGTAAGTGTCCATATTAGGATTTGCACTTATGGAGTAAATTCTTTTTTGCACTTATGGAGTAAATCTCACAGGATTAGAAAGAAAATTTAACTCTAGTTTTAGGCACAGTGGATGGGCAGGAGTTGGTGACTTTATTTTAATAGGAGGATAAAATTGCTCACCACAAAGCCACGAATATTGACAATTTAATTACAAAATTAAAAGGAAACACTGAATATTGAAGATACTTGACTCTGAGCTCCTTGGGAATAGGGGGTAATTTTTATTTTTTTTTACATTTTTGTAATTTCAGTGCTTGACACATTCCACAGAACATGATAAACTCTCCACAGAAAAATTTAGGAGGGTTTAAAATATGATGGCTTCTTCTCTATTTCTTTGGTTCATGGTGGGCAAGAAAATTAAGATGACCGAATTACACTTTTGATCTTTACACAACTACAGCTGTTCAATTTCAACATTTCCATTGAAGTAAATGTGATTACATGAAAGAAACATCAACCTGAAAACACAACCATGGCTCCAGCAATATGTTTTAATTTTGAACGATGTTGTTCTGTAAGTGAAGTGAAATAGATCAGCGTATATCACTGTTAGTGTATATCACAATAATCCCCCAAATGTCAAAAAGTTGATTAAAGCTGCACTGGCAATTCTGCACTTAAAATTCAAGTATATTCTCAAAGATGTTTTTCTCAAGATATTTATAGGACATCATAAATAAAAACTTAATTTTTAAAAAGGTTCTAATAACCATTGGTCTCCCAGTAGTTTTAAAGAGAGCACTTTGACATGATTTGCATTTCCTGAATGAGAAAACTTGTATAATTGTTAATAGTTTTCATTTAAAATTCATACCCTAAAACTTAACACAGGCAGAAAAAAAGCAAATACTTTTCTTTGTGAACCTAATAAGATATCTTTATGGAACCTGAAATGACAGTGTAAATGCAATTCACTAGAAAATTTTAAACAGGATAAAATTGTCCTGCAATTGCATGCACCTGCTTAAATCACTTCATTGCATCATTGTCTCCATCATGTTTGTCTTGGGGTTACTGTTTCCATGTTATACCATTTCTAACTGATTTTACATCAGTTTGCTGCAATTAGTCTTTTCCTCCATACCGTTGGTTTTGTCACTTGAGCAAAAAAGATGAACAATGGCTTCCGAGATCTTAGAAAAGCAGCAAGTGTTTAAGAGAACTGCCTTTTGCTTGTAAAATTTGACTTCTGGTTCTATTTCCTAGCCACACACCTAACTCTGCTACCCTCACTGCCCCCCTCCCCACCATCTCCCCTCGCCTCTCCCTCTTCTTCTCTTGGTAATGTGGGGGCAATAACAGCTCTGAAGTCCAAGGAAGGCTATGAGAATAAATTTAGATAATACAAGTAAAGAGTTAAGCCCAATGTGTGGCACATACTAAGGGCTCGATAATTGCTGGATATTTTTGTTAAATTAGATGCCATTTTCATTAAGATGTAGTGACTGTATAGGACAGCTTGGTCCCAGAAGTCTCGTCATGAGAAAGCACATGTACCTCTTCAGGGCATCCACTGTCCACCCAGTCCTGCCGATGGCGATCAAATCCACTGGAACATCTTCAGAGAGGACACATTGCAGTTCAGAAAAGAAAGTAATGGGGTGCAGAGTTGGGGGTGGGGAGAAATGAAAAGAAAAAGACTGGTAAGAAGTTAATTCTCAAATTTTCAGTTTAGCACAACATAAACTTTCTTTTATAGAACTGTTAATTGGGGCAGCAGTGAAATATTTACAGTGTGGTGAGTAACAGCTCACTCCTTAGGTAGGCACGGTGTTAAGATCACTCATGGCAACAAATTACTCCACTGATGCCCACTACACGGTGCAGAACACCTGGGTCCCCAAGCAAAGGTAAGGCCAATTGTTTTTCTATGAAGTTGGTTTTCTTTTTACTCATACATTTTTTTCTCATCATCAAAACAAATGGGTATAGACAAATTGTTTGCAGGTATCATTTTTTTTTTAGGATTTCAGATCTCTTTATTTGTTTTCCTTATTTTTTAAAAAAAATTTAAGACCCATAGGCACTCAAACTCTATTGTGCAGTAAAGGGTTAACTCAGCAGGTTTGGGATGTTCAAAACCTCACATTCCAAAGAAAGAGCTGACCCTTGTCTGGTTCCCAGGAGATAACCTCCAAGCCCTCGGAAATATCTCACCTGATAATAGTGGCTTTGTATATCTTGGATGTAGGGCTACGCAAGATAGTTTATGCTAACAATATGCTTTATGCTGAATGGCTGTTTTTATTCACCTGGATACTAGGGCCATGCTATAACAGTTTGACCTCTTGGAGGGGCTAGGGACTAGAGATGAGAATAGTCATAAAGAAATTCATATCTATCTCTCTGACCCTCAGTAAAAACTCTGGACACCAAAGCATGGGTAGGCTTCCTTGGTTGGCAACACTTGGTGTGTGTTTTCTCAAATTGCTGTTGGGGGACTTAAGTGCTATCTATACAACTCTACTGGGAGAAGACAAGTGGAAGCTTGTGCCTGGTCTCTTGTGGAATCTACCCTATGTATTTTTCACCTTCACTGATTTTAATCTGTATCCTTTTTGCTATAACAAATGGCAACCTTGAGTATAACAGCTTTTTGGAGTTCTGGGAGTCCTTCTAGTTAATTAGTGAACCCGAATGCATGCTTGTGAACCCCTAACATCAGTATGCCTAGGTCATCTCTAAATGCTCTAAATCAGCAAACACTGGCTTAATAAGATATTGTTCAGTCCTACTGTCTTCCTTGATTGGAATAATTTTCTACCCTCCTTATCTAACCAGCTATAGTCCATTTATATTTTTAAGGCCCAGAAATTACTACCTGGAGTCCATTCTATCTGATAAAGCTTCATAATTGCTCTGATCACATCTTATTTTACTATTTAACTTTTCCCTTTCATATAAAACTTCATGTGCATATGTCTTATTTACCAAACTTGATTGTGAACATTTAAAAAAATTTTTTTTAAGATTTTATTTATTTGACAGAGAGCACGAGCAGGGGGGAGAAGCAGAGGGACAGGGCGAAGCAGGCTCCCCGCTGGGCAGGGAGCCCCATGCGGGGCTCCATCCCAGGACCCTGGGATCATGACCCAAGCCGAAGGTAGATGCTCAACCGACTGAGCCACCCAGATGCCCCAACTGTGAACGTTTTAAAGTTAGGACTGGTATCATATAAAGTCATACCTAGTATATCTAACACATAATTTCTTTTTCATACTAGAAATTCAAAATATTTTGCTAGTCTGTTAAAACTAAGGATTTACACAACCCTTGAATTTTAATAGCTAAGTATATATTTACATATAATATATGAATCTATATTGATGAATATTAATATAGATACCTATGTATTTTTCAAAATTAATGGAGGTCATTCAACTTTTGTCTTATATTTTCTTATAGTAGTACTTTGCAACTTTTTTTTTTTACTTGTTTTGAAATGAGTCTACATGATGACTTTTTCTAAGAATCCTTGCCAGAGATTATGTACCATGGCATGGATGAGCATAATTTAATTCAAGTGGAATGTGAAAACATCTCTACTGTCAACAAAGAAGACCATATCTATCATTTTGCCCAAACATGATCCATTAGAGCTCTGCTATTTTATGCCTACCATCTGTGTTGAATAAACTTAAGTGTAGAATAAACACCAGTGTGTGATCTGGCATCCCAAGTTTGAGAATCTCCAGTTGGTCAAGGCCATTTCTGGTTACCCAAAGAGATTCTGACATTTGGAGCCTGTTTAATTCCAGATGAGGTAGATGGCTGTTCCCTCCTCTCCTTTTGTCCTTTCAAGTTTGTTTAAATATTGAAAAATGTATTGACATTCCCTTTTGCAATTGATTTTCTAAAAAAAATATATTTTGGGAGTCACCTAATCACAAGTCATTTTGAGAGCTACAAGTAAATAAACGGAACAGATAATTTTTAAAATGCAGTTTGTCTTCACTTACTCTATTCCAGATGTATTCAAAGACAGTGGGAATTAATAACTTTTATATTTTAACGAGACAGTACCATATCTTAAATTTATGGGTCAGCCAAAATTTCATCTTAAGTAATTAGCCCTTTAAATTGTTAAATTAATCCTAGGAAAAGTAGAGAAATAGTGCATTTTGCTTGATTTATTAAATAAGCCCCCAATTATATTGTGTGAAATTAGGTTCCACTGAAAATATGTGATTCGATTAAGTAATTCATTCATTTATTCACAATTGATTCCCTATAAGCTGATCTGCAGTTTCCTAATTGCTAGGGTATGAAGGATTGAGAATGGCAAAACATGAGAACATTTGATTTGAAAACTCATGCATTTTTTTTTTTTAAGATTTTATTTATTTGTTTGAGAGAGAGAGAGCACATGAGAGAAGGGAGGGTCAGAGGGAGAAGCAGACTCCCTGCTGAGCAGGGAGCCTGATGCAGGACTTGATCCTAGAACTCCAGGATCATGACCTGAGCCGAAGGTAATCGCTTAATCAACTGAGCCACCCAGGCGCCCCGGAAAACTCATGCATTTTTGTAATGTACAGTGCCTTAGAAAATTAACACAACTGGACGCTGAGTTTTTAGTCTTCTTTCTAACTTAGTAATCTGTATTGCATCTGAAAGCAATTATAAACAAAAGGGTGTGTGTTTGTGTGTGTTATAAGTCCCTGAGAAAAAAATTATATTATCTCTGAATTCTAAAAAAAACCCCAAATATCCCCTTTACGAACACTTTCCTCTCTCCACTGAGCTGCTACATTATTTTTTCTAAGACCCAATGATATTAGCCATATCATGCTCCAGCATATTGATTTCCTGACATTCTTAACACCGTTAGCTAAGAGGCTCTCTCCTACACTGGAGTCACCTAGTATTCCTGTTGAAAGCGAATTCATGAATGTAGCTGAATAAGATTCTCTGGCAGTTTGGGTCCAGCGATTTTCACTGTAAACAAGACACTCCAGGTGATTCCTACCACACTGAATTTTAACACCACTGATTTCCTGTATGAAATGTCCACTGGCAGGCCCCTTCCCACTTCTCCTGTCCATCCTCTAAGACCTGTTCTCATGCCCCTTAGTGCCCCTGCCCGAATGTGTTGTGCTCTTTCATTTTTGCCTTTGAACATGCTATTAATTATGTTTGGAATACCTTCTTTGTCTCTAGTTAGTAAATCCAATTCAACTCCAGCCTGTCTCTTCTGAGAAGCACCTCCTTTTTTCCCAGTAAGAGTCAACAACCCCTTCTCAGTGCCCCCCGCCCCAAATCAAGTGCTAAGTCTATTATTATACTCCGATTGGTTGCTTTTAGCTTATTATAGACTTGGGAGTACATGGTTCAAAGGGGGGCTGGAATCAAACCGCTGGAGTTAGAATTTTGGCTTGGCCACAAAACAGGAATGAGATCTCAGGCAAGTTATTTTTACTATCTAAGCTTGTTTCCTCATCTGTAAAATGAGGTAAGGGAGGTTATGTAAGGACTAAAATAGTGTTTGGTACATAGTCAACATTTAGTAAATATCGGCTGTTTTTAATACTGCTATATGTTTTTGTAGTATATGTGTAACGGGGTCGACAATTGTTGAAAATGAGTGAGATTTTCATTTTAGAGACAGCATTTTGGAAAATATTTAGGAATTAATTCTGTGTACCATATTAATGTGAAATGTGTTCTATACTTAAAGTCCTTTATCATCACATTTGGGAATTAGTATTACAGAATCTTAGGAGAGAAAAATCTAAGTTGCTTTCAAATGTGGGTCAAATCTTTATGCAGTATTTATAAACACACAGAGATTACGTGGTTTTGTAAATATTCCTCAAAAAATTGATTTCAATAAAGTCTGAACTCTTAGCCACGATAGGTTTCCATTTGTTTTTTATTTTCATGTTATTCCCTTTGTCTCAGCATTACCTAATTCCAAAACAAATTGATAGAGAGCTGTTCTTCAAATTAATTGTACTATTCTCCACTCAGTTTCAATGGCGTATTGATTTCAAAGCCCCCAGGAGCCATGTTAAGTGAACCCCATTCAATAAGGCAGCCTAGAAAACAAACAATACTCTCCTGGCTTGCAGCATCTCTCCAATCCAGAGATTAAAGTGTAAATTTTGTCTCTCTCTAACTTATCTCAGTTCTATAGGAAGGGTTTCAGAAATACGACTTATTTTGCAAAGGTAATATATTCACGTGAAGGAAGTAGAATAAGTGTTAAAATGCATACATAAGGGTTAAACATAAAGTGCATCTCTGACTGCACAATTAAACACATGTCGTTTCACCATTGAGATGAAATATCTGCAAAAGAGAATTTAGGAAAGAAACCTCACAGAATCTTAAGACTTGGTTAGGAATTAGTTTCTAGATCAGGAGTCAGCAAATGTTTTCTGAAAAAGGACCAGACAGTAAATATTTTAGGCTTTGCAGGCTATATAGTTTCTGTTCTACTTACCTCTGCCACTACTCAAAAGCAGCCACAAATTCCTAAGAAATGGGTGTGGTTGTATTCTAATAAAACTTTATTTACAAAAACAGGAAGTAGGTTAAATTTGGCCCACTTCCTGTGGTCTGCTGGCCTCTGTTCTAGTTTATTATATAAAAAGTAAAGATCTGTAAAATTCTGAAGACTAAGGCAAATACCTCATCAAGGTGTCTCATGATTTAAATGGTCCTTGTAGCCTTATGTGTATTTAACAGGGTGTGTTATCTTAATGGAAAAATCAATTGTTCATTTAGTAAATTTTCTTCTCACAGTCTGCAAAAGTATGAAAAATGATCCTGCAGCATCAAAGAAATGGAAAGATGCTTTAAAAAGAAGCAGAAATATTTTAGATGAGAGACAAGTATAATGATATATAATGATAACCAGCCATGATTATAACTAATAACACATTTTATCATTGGGTAAAATAGTTGATAGGTAGTATGAAACTATAAGATATAAGGAAATTATTTTGTTTTGAAATACTAAAAAATGTAATTGGAAAAATGTTCATAAAATTTAAAATGTTGATTATAATAATTATTCTCAATAAAAAATTAGTAAAACAATTCTTGTTTCCCATATAGGGCATTCCTGTTGTTCCTAATCGGCTTCAGGCAAGAGATGGATGACTTCATTTCTCAAACCATTTCTTCTAAAACTGAGAAACCTGATCTTAAAATTTTCCAGAATTTTCGTGCCTGAACCACTCATTACATAGAGCTCTAGGAATGACAGATGAACCTAAGTACACAGTAATGTATTATGGAGACAACACTGTAGGACAAATTATGAAATTTTATATCAATCTAATATTCAAGAATGTGAAGTTTATTGTGTCTGTCTTCCTCCCTCCCTCCCTCCCTTTCTTCTTCCTTCCTTCTTTTCTTTCTTCCTTCCTTCCTTCCTTCCTTCCTTCCTTCCTTCCTTCCTTCCTTCCTTCCTTCCAGCTCCATGCCCAATGTGGAGTTCAACACAGGGCTTGAACTCACAATCCTGAGATGGAAACCGGAGCTGAAATCAAGAGTCAGACACCCAACTGATTGAGCCACCCAGGTGCCCAAATTTGTTGTCTTTTATTAAAGCTCTTGATGTTAGTTGCAGCTCAGAATCATAATCCAATGCCAATAAGAATAGTTAGCTGCAAAATGCAGGAACTTTGTTTTGTAGATGAGTTTCAGATGGAAAACTGGTTTCAAGTCATCTGATATCCAGAATCTTGTCTTTTATACATGTGGCAGAGAAGGTGTTTTCTCAATGCTAAATTATCATTAATTTCATTTCCCACCCAGACTTATTTAATATACCTTTGCTTACACCTATGTATTAATCAAATTGAATCATAACATATGATAGCTTGCTTTTCTACAGTTAATAGTATAGCCTAGACATTTTTCCATGTCCATAAATATCCCTTGAGAGTTAATTTTTAATGACAGCGTATATTCCATTATACGGCTTTATAAAAAATTTACTCAACCTATGTATGAGAATACCCATGTCATTTAAACCTTATAAAAATATTCATCATCATTCTTTTTGCAATTTGATGGATTAAAAATGATATATCTTACTTTAATGAGCATTTCTTCTATTACAGGTGAGGATAAACTTTTAAAACATGTTTATTAACTTTTTATTTCTACATTTTTAAATAGTGTATTCATTTATTTTCCCTATTTTATTTGACTGGGTTTTTTTGTTTGTTTGTTTGTTTTTACAGGATTTCTATGAACTAAGAGCACAAAATTCTGTTAACTGTATCACCTGTCTATAATTTGCCATTCTATTCTAAATATGATTTTTTTGGTCATACAACAGTTTGTACTTTTACATTGTTGTGTTTGTTTTTCAAACTCTCCTTGCAAGATTTCTTTCTTTGCTTTTTTGCTCAGAAAGGCCTCCACTATTTTGGCATTAAATTTGGCACTACATTTGCCATACTCTCTTCTAGTTAGTCCATTATTGCATTCTTTACTTTTACTTCTCTAATCTATTCTAAATTTATTTTGGTATATGGTGTGAAGAACCAAATCTAAACATGCAAATTTTATTAAAATAGATGGCTGAGAGTCCCAGGATCATTTGTTGAATATATATATATATTTTTAAGATTTTATTTATTTATTTGAGAAAGAGAGAGAGAGGGAGAGTGAGAGCATAAGCAGGGTGAGTAGCAGGCTCCCTGCTGAGCAGGGAGCCTGACCAACTGACACAGGGCTCAAGGGGCCCAACTGATGGGGGGCTCCAAGGGCTCAATCAACTTGGGGCTCAAGGGGTCCCAGGGGCTGGATTCCAGAACCTTGGGATCGAGACCTGAGCCCAAGGCAGACGCTTACCTACTGAGCCACCCAGGCACCCCTTTTGAATAGATCTTTATCCATTGTTTGGAGCTGCCTGATTTCTTACATAATAAACTCATATGCTAAGCTCTACTTCTGAAATTATACACTCTTCCATTGATTGCTTTGTTCCTTCTCGTATAATTCCTATAATGATTTCATCATTATAGTTTTTTATAACATAATTTAATACCTAGTAGTTTTTAAGTCTTCCATCATTGATCTTATTTTAAACTTTTTCTTGAGTAGTTTCACTCATTTATTCTTTCTGTGACTTTTACAATCACATTCTGATGTTCCAAATAACAGTCCTATGTGAATTTGGTAGAATTAATGTGGTATTAATTGACATCTTACTACATTCTAGCTTTCCATCCATAAAATGTTTTTTTAGGTGTTCTTTTAAGTGCCTCATCAAACTTTAATTTTTTCCCTTATATAGGGCCTACACATTAAGTTTGTTAGTAATTATTTTATCTATTTCTGCTATTGTTAAAGAGCTTTAATCACTATATTTTCTAAATGGTTATTTCTGACATGGAAAGCTATTGATTTTTGTGTAGTTATTTCGTAACTGGTACCTTTATTTATAAATAATAATGTTGCTTCTCCTTTCCAATAGTCATGTCTCTTATTTATGTTTCTTTTCTCTGTGCATTAATCAGAAATACAGAATTCTATTACATAACAGTAACAATCACATCCTTCCTTTCTTCTTTATTTTAATTGGAATGTCTCTGGGGCTTCAATGTTCAGTATATTTTTTCCATTGTTGTGAAGTAATGCTTATTGTTATGTTAATACACTTCCTTCTATCTCAATCTGCTTTTTTACTTAGGAAAAAAATGTTAGATTTTATAAAATATTTTTTCTTCTATCAAGATGAACTAATGATCTTCATTACCAGTGCTATTAATTGCATTAATATATTTCTTTAAAACATGGAATGAATTTATTATTTGGCCATGTTTTAATTATTTCAATTCTGTGGGTTTTGATTCCTAACTACTGGGGTTTTCAAAATTCTATAATCATAAATAATACAGGATATCTATAAGTAATCTACAGCTAAGATCACACATAATGATGAAAGAGTGAATGCTTTCTTCCCAAGATAAGAAACAAGACAAAATGGCTACTCCCATCTCTTCTAATCAATAAGGTACTATACAGTTGAAGAGGCAAGGAGAAGTTAGAACCCTAGAAAGTGAAGTTTTGGGAGAATGTCAAATCATTAATTGCTTCCCGCCTTGTGTCTTTCCTATATGAGTGCAGAGTAAAATGAGAAGTTAACACTCATAGCTTAAGTGGCACAAATAAGGCAGCCATACCAGATTATAGAAGAATTAGCAAACAGCTGAGACTCATAACAACCCTCATTAGAGATACAAAGTAATATTTATTATGATTTTGGAAGGTTGAAAAGTAATGATTTTACTAATAGAATGAAAAAGTCAGCAAAAACCCAAAGGATGTCTTAGGGTTAAATATTTAGACTTAAATGGGTAAACTTTGAGTGGGGTGAAAACTGAAGGCTACTAAAAAGATTAAAGTTGAGGTATTCCTCTTTTTAAAACCCTGAGATGGTACATATTACCACATGAAACCAGGCATCCATGGTCATAGAGCATTTGTCAACATAGTCAGTTTCAGAACTAATCTGCTCTAGGATTTGAAGAGGAGAGTAGCTGTTGGGGTTTCCTTGGTGCTTTCCCTTCTATGAGATCTAACCCACACTGCCTTCTGAAGGAAGTGCCAGGATGGAGGATTATCCTTCTTCCAAGTGCAATCAAGTTTACAGCACCTAGCCTGAGGACACAACATTTGTTATCCAATAAAAGTTATACAGTTAGAGATGAAGTCTTCAGTTTACCTGGGGCTATTAACATTTAAGATCAAACTTGTTATCCCAACATTATGAAGATAATATTTCTTCATTGACTGATCGTAAATATGTCTTTGGCAACTAATATAAGTCTGGCTGAAAACACGTTTTAACAATTTGGTTCCTTATTTATGAAAGATTTCCAACTTCTTTAGAAACACCATAACTTTTAAAGAAGATAAATGATAATCTGAGGTTGAGGAATGGTAACTGAAGGAAGACTGTTAAGACAATTAAATAGTTTTATTTTGTTTCTTCCAATTATATATACATGAATAAGATGTTACACAGTTTTTACTTTAGGAAAGGAAGATTATATTATTGGTAAGTATTTCTAAGAGTGAAATTAATAATTTTATAGCTTTTAAAATGTTATGGTTGTAAAATGAGAATTCCATGCAAGAAACAATGTTATTTTCCACCTAGCTAAATGTGCAACTTTGGGGTCTTGTATCTGGGCAACATATTAGCACATCCTGAAGATACTGGGAGCACAGCCCCTTGTATCACATTAGAAAAGAAAATTTCCCTTGCCATACTCAATTCTCTTTCTGAATCCGGGCACTAAGAGTAATGGAGTCTCTAGACTTGAATTAATAATTAATAACTTGGTTAATAATTTTCAACAGGCTACTGGGCACTTTCAGAAAAACAAAACAAAACACTGTCTCATTTAATATGGGAATATGGGGAAAAGAAAGGAAAGGAAGTCGAGGTTACAGTGTTGGAGCAAGTTAATAGTTGACATGTGTTTAAAGATGGTCAGTTACGTAATTCTCACTCCAGCCTGGCAATATTCCTCACAATTATTTGCATTTGACTACTGCAAAAACTTAAGGCTATATTATTTAGTGAAAAGCACTTGAGTTTTAGAATTGCATACATAAAACTGGATTCAGGTCTTAACTCTGTGAGCCATAGCAAGTTATTATTGGAGATTCGGTTTCTGTAAGATGGAGATTGTAAAATCGACCTTCCCTGTGTTTTGGTGAGAACTAAACAGGATAATATAGATGAAGCGCTCTTTTGGTGTTTGACATAGTAGGTGCTTGATAAATGTGAGTTATTTTATGCCTTTTTAACCCTCCATTGCACTTAGCACTGGTCAAAAGTGTTTACTGAAAAAATAAAAAGGCATTGTAACTGAAACTGAATCAGTTTCAAGGCTGAAATCTATGATATTCTCCAAGTCCTGACCCAGCTTCTTTAGCCACAAAAGCAAAGGATATTGAACAAAGAGGAGAAATCTTCTCTTTTTGATGAATGAATTTTTTTCAGAATCTAAATATTTCTTGCCAAGCATTCAACTTTGCTATCTTGTTACAACAGAAGTGAGAGTTGAATCTTATGGTAAAGAAAAAAAAGATTGCTCCTCATGGCTGTGAGCCGTTAAAGCTAACAGTCACAAATAAAACTACTGCATGTTTAAGGATTCCAATTTTTGATACCCTTTCTTAAAATCTCTTGACTTCATACCAAGTGTTATACTTAAATGGCACCTTCAAATGCATAAAAGTGGACAGAGCAGTGACTTTTACTTTGAGGTTGGCTCAGAAAAAGGAACATAAAGACTTATGGGTTTAGGTGTGCTGTGAGCCTCGGTAAAATGCTATCCTTTCACCAATAAATTTTTATTCCATGGTGCTCAGATTAATGGCTCCTGGTCTTTCAGAGTTGTCTGCCTTCCTGAGGAACATCAACGATGCATGAATCAAGTCACCTCTGTTCTGCCAAGATAACAAAGTTAGACTCTGGCAAGGGACTAGAAATCCCTTTGATGAGCCAATTGTCTCATCAAAAAAAGAGGTCTTTGTCCTAATTTAACTTTTGATGTAAAACAGCTTCAGAATTTTACTGAGAATGCTGACATTTGCAGAGAAACAGATGAAGATGGCATTTCTAGTCTCAGAGAACCATAGCATGAACTTTACCCCCGTTTTGAAACATAAACATTTAGGAAAGGACTATAAGGGATACAAGAGACCATTACATGTGTCACCATCTTTTCAGGAAGAGTAACCAATAATCTGATCCAGACAACTCCATGTCTCTCTCTCTTCTGTCTGTCTCTCTCATTGCTTAAGAGATAAAGTGTTTCTAATCACAGTAGATTTGGGTCCTTGGAAATGATCTTCAGAAAGAATGGTTGGATTAGGAAGGTTAGTATTTCTAACTAGGAAAACCTGCATTAATCACAGATTTTCAAGCTTTGCCCAGAGTTCAGGGTTTGGTGTTGCAGAGGCCTTCAATGACTGATGTCCTGGGTGAGAAGGAGATGGAGGGCATGGCTGTGAACCCCCAGCCAGATCTAATTTTATCTGTTTTGTATTTGGAGTTTCATTTTTCAAAAATGTTTCTCCTGCTTGAGAAGAAAAAGGTTGAAAATCATTTTATTAAATCATTTGTACACCTCACCCCATTAATTAATCTAGGCTGGTTATCACTATATTTTACAATGTAATTAAACCTTTCAGACAAGTACTATGAGCTCATTTAAAATATGATAATATAACATTGACAGAAACTCCAAGAAGAGAAGTAGTTTTTTCTTTTTCTCTCTGCATGTGCCTAGAAGATGTAATTCAAGGCATTATAATGTCAGATTATAGTGCCTGACCAGTAGAACACTGTTTCTTAAGAGATATCTGTTTAATGATTTTTTTTGATAATGCACATTTATTCTTCAAAAGATATTATATTTGTGAAATAACTTTTCTAGGATCTGAGTTAACATAGAATACCTTTTATACACATGTAGTAGTCCATATTCGTTTACATTAATCATTCAACCTTGAAAAGAGTCATGTTCCCTTTCATCACTTTATTTTGATTAAAGAACATTATATGTCTCCATTTGTATCTTCAGCTCATGGTAAATTCAGTGTCATCTTCTAAAGTCTTAAGAGTGATAATTCCAAGTAAAAGTAAATTGATTTTCATGGAAACACTTCTAAGACTTCTAGAGTTTGTTTCAATGATTTTCTTATTCTTTTAAAACTACATGTGAGACAATTTTGAAATATATGTATGTGTATATATAGAGAGAGAGAAAGAGAGAGCTTAGTTCAAGTGTTCTCTTGAAGTGTAAGTTGTAATATCAATGCTTAAAAAAATACTATGTATATTTTTAGCAGTGGTTTTTGGTATATAAGGCTTTATTTTCTTTTTAAGTTTTTGTTATTCTCTCCTCATGGTAAATCTGTGAGGTCACCTGGAAAGGTCTGTTTCTAAGATTGCACCAGCTCCTTTTGCAGATTACCAACAATGTATTAGTAAATTCATTCCACTTTAGGGAATGATTCTGGTCATAAAATAGTGTTCTGCTTCCTTATTTCCTTGCTTTATTCTACATCAGATTTGCCAGGCATATAAAAGATCAAATTACTAAATGCTAATTCTATTAGAGTTTTATGCAGCTCATGTGTACAAATGTTCTATGTCTTATTAAAGGCAGCAAAAAAAAAAAGAGAAGGATTTTAAGAATTTGGGTGTAAAGCAATTTTCTGCTTCATAAAATACAGTTAGTGTCACCTTATGTTAACAGCAACATTCTTGGATATGTGGTTTTTCTCTTCAGATTTGCTTTTAATGAAACTGACTTAGTATTTCAGAGCACACCCCTTTAAGCCAGATTAAAAAAAATATATTTATAGCAAAAGCTATACAAACAAATGCAGAATGATATCTAGACCCGAATCTTCACGTTATTCTCTCAGCTCACAAGATCCATCAATTTGGTCTTCAAAATTTTTTTTAGTATTTATTTTTACACACTATGATGTTAGTTTGACCTTGTCATGTTAGTTTGACCTTGTCCTTCATTTACTGCCTGCTGTTTCCTTAGGTGACAATCATTAGAATTATCTGATTTATCCCAGTGTCGCTGTTACTTCAGTGACATAACCAGATAGTCAATGTTTGCTTCCAAGATAATTTATTCAGAATACACATTTTATTTTTTCCATTAAATGTATTTGTTATATGTCTTCCATTGATCTGGCAAACTTTTCCTATAAAAGGGCAGATAGACAAATACTTCAGGCTTGGGGGGCCGTATTGTCTATCTCCCAGCAATTCCTTTATGGAGAATAGTGGAACTAATATAGGAATTCTAACTCTGCCTCAGGTCCTGAATATATAAATGCAGTTAGAAGGATTCCCAAGGTGGTATTAGGGAAGATGACAGTATAACTTAGGGGGCAACCACTACGCTTTTGAGAGGGGGAGGAGACAGAAAGAAATGGGGCATGGGGACAACAGGCATACTCCCGCCTGTCCCGAGAAAACTGGGCACGTGGACTTGGGGGCATAGCTGATGCTCACACTTCACAGGCATCTCTATTTACAAATACTGTGTTCGACTACAGTCAGCCTTTCTGGGCAAGTTTTCTTATATATTTCTCTCCATTCATGTGCATGTTCTTGCTCACTTGGTTATTTTAGACTATCAAGTTTAAGCTTGCATACTAAAATTTAAGTCTCTGAAGTATTTTATACCCATGCCTTTGAAAGATGGCATCAAGGATCACTGTCTCTCATACACTGAGTGCATGATTCTGAAGTGGTGCAGAGGTCTATTTATATTCCATCTTTGATAGATGAGTAGAAAACTTGACACAGAAAAAAGCGATGCAGGACTAATTCTCCTCTGAGAAATAAACTCTTTATACACCATTTTTGCTGTATGCAATTTTAATGGATTACTCACAAATCTTTTTTTCCCCCATTAGAATTCTATGTGCTATTTTTATTACTTTTCCCCAATTCCTGGTTTTTATTTATTTATTTTTCCCTGAGGACTCTGTCTTGCCAATTGTGCACTTTGCACAAATACAACCTCAATTATTGTTAAAGGAAACTTTGTATGTATCTTTTACAACAAACAATTCAAATAAGTTTTGAAAAAGGTTAGTGTAAATTAGCTAATAAGACCGTTTTGGTAGGCAAAGGAAGGGCCTCCTTCCCTTTCCTGACGGATATCAGCTTTGGATTACTTAGCAAAGCTACATGTGCTAACACTAGCATGGAAGCCTTAAGAAGAAATTTCAACCCTAGCATTTCTTTTTTCCCTTCATCTCTCCAACCTTCCATCTTTAAAAAAAAAAACTTTTATTTTAAATCCTGGCTCCACCAGGATTTCAACTAGTTACTAGTTTTGTGACGTGGGCTAAGCTCCTCAACCTTCCTCATTTCTCATTTCCTTAATCTATGAAACAGGGAACTGAACACTTACCTCTGGATGGTCCTTTACAGACCAACGATTGGATGAGATGAAAGAATTAAAAGACTTTAGTGGAAATGAAGGCTTTCATGTGATGCCTGACACATAGTAAATACAGAATAAAACGTAGCTATTAGAATTGTTAAGCACCTCTGTATGTAAAACATTCTCACCCTTAAAACAAACCCCCTGTCCTTGCTTTCAAAGCTCATGTGATTCAGCAGCAGCAGTGGTAGAAAATCTGGGCAAAGATAAAATAAACCTGTGTGCTAGCAAAGCACAGGGAAGAGAGAAACGAATTCTGATCAGGGCACAGGTCAATACAGAGGTCTTATCTGGTGGTCAGAGATGTTATTCTAGGAATATAAAACCTGTGTATTTTTAGGATGGCCTATCATTAGAAATTGTTGCAGCCAAGGTCATGATTCATGGAGAATCATTCCCCCTTGACTGTGAATTGTCACTGAAGGAAACATTCTAGAGATGAGAGGCGGAAAAAAAGTGGCCCTTTAGGAAAGAAAAAAAAAAATGAGTCTCACTAATCCAGAATTGGCAAATCCCCTTCACTGTAGTGCAGAAAAGGAAAATTTGAATGCTAATCTTGTTCAACCAATATATCTTATTTTATCCTGAAACATCCTTCTTCGCTTTCCCTAATGATGGATAACAGCTTAGTCAGATTGCCCTAAAATTATATAAAAAGATACATTTTTCGAGTAGCACTACCTAGACGTTCTTAGAACCAAAGCAATAGGGGCGCCTGGGTGGCTCAGTTGGTTAAGTGTCTGCCTTCTGCTCAGGTCATGATCTCATGGTCCTGGGAGCAAGTTCCCTATTGGGCTCCCTACTCTGTGGGGAGCCTGTTTATCCCTCTGCCTCTGTCTCTCATGAATAAATAAATAAAATCTTAAAAAAACACAAAGAAATAATAGGACTATTACACACATTGCTGAATTGCTGTATTTCCTGCACTTTTTCACCAGTGACAGAATTCCTATCATAAAATTTCCCTCAAAACTCTGGGCAGGAAGACAGTGTCTCTGACTCA
This sequence comes from Callorhinus ursinus, assembly GCF_003265705.2. NCBI lineage: Eukaryota > Metazoa > Chordata > Mammalia > Carnivora > Otariidae > Callorhinus > Callorhinus ursinus. The sequence continues at coordinate 5,793,733 of NW_027397125.1, forward strand.
GGACTTGACAGTAAATAAACTCTTCAGCATTTTGAAAATTTCATAAATATCTTAAGTAGTATGTTCATATCAAGAAATGGACATAGTCATATTTCAACTTTTCTTGCAGGTAGATTTTAGCAGAAAGCAAAAAATCAGAAACTATCCTATCCAATGACATCCAATGTCAGTGACATTTTAATCGTTTTCTAACATAAAATCTTTAAAGAGCTGGCTGGAGTACAAACATTGTATTTTGAATGTCTTTTTATATTTTCACATTAGATTCCCAGCAAAACAAATAATTAAACCATAAACTGCTTATTAAAATTTTTCTTTTTTACCATGTCAGTCTTTTCAATATGAATATTAATCTGAGGCTCCCTGATACTCAACAGTCATGTCAATTCTTTTTTAACAGAAGTTAACTGTGAACTTTGTTTTTTGCTTTTAAATTTTTATTTCCTTGTCCTTTATGGATCATATTTTTTTTCATAATAATTTAGGACCTACTGTTTTTAAATTGAACAAAATCAATCTCATTCTTGGACAATTAACTTTTAATTATTTCCAGGGGAACTCATTACTACATTAGTGCAAGCAAGCTAAGGAAATGGAATATGTAATTTAGCACTAAAATGCCCCATTTTTGGATACTCCATATATGTTTTTAGGTTGCGTTTGTTGACGTTTAATTTTCCAAATTATAACCATATAAAATGCAGTCACCACAGCTGGTTAAAACATAAGTAAAACTTTAAAATCACTTGGTTAATCTTGAAAAAGCAGCTATAAACAGATGTGATACTAAATAATTCTACAGATTTTATTTCTAGCTTGCCAAATGGTGCTCAGATGGAACGCAAACACAGCATTCACTGACTGGAAAATCAAAGACAACTTAAAAGAATGCCTTGATATTTCAGGTGGGACTTGGTTATCGGGAGACTTGGCCAAGCACCTGTTGCTTTTGAGTTTGGAAAAAAGGAAGCTGGTGTCTATTCTCTATTCACAACCATCTTCAGAGACTGGCAGATGGTCAGTGGCAAAAAGGAGACAAGGCCAAAATGCAAAATAGATGATTGATAGATAGATGAAAAGATAGACGAAAACATAGTTCAATACTTTAAAAAAAATAAATAGAATTACATGCGTTTTTATATCCAAAAGGCTAATAAATCCAATGCCATCTCTCCAGCGGAAAGAAAGGCAGCCTATATATTCAGAATTGATAAGGGGCTCCTGGGTGGCTCAGTCAGTTAAGCGTCCAACTCTTGGTTCTGGCTCAAGTTGTGATCTCTTGGGTCCTGATCCCATGGGTCGTGATCTTATGGGTCAGGAGATCAAGCCCCACATTGGGCTCCAGCCTCTGTGGGGAGTCTGCTTGACGATTCCCTCCCTCTGCCCCTCCCCCTGTGCGCACATGCATGGCTCTCTCTCTCCATCTTTCTCTCAAAGTAAATAGATAAATCTTAAAAAAAAAATAATTGATAATTTTCTACTCCTGAAAGTTTAACTTCAGAATTTTCTGAAAGAGTATCCAAAATTTCCAAGTTATTTTATTTTAACACATACATTTATGTGTTAAATAAAAATAACTTTGTTTTAAAAATATATATTTGTTGATTGATTGGTTCAGTATAGGTAATATGTACATGTGATAAAAATTCAAACTCTTCAAAAGGAAATATGATGAAATGGTAATAATCTCTCTTTATGCCAATGCCAATTTCCAATTCATGGCAGTTTCCCCAAAGGTCAACCCTGTTACTAGTATCTTATGGATCTTTTCAAAATTATTCTCCATATCAGAGTGTATTTCAAAATGTTTTCTGTAATGGATAAAATAACATCATAGCTTATACACTGTTATAATTAATTCACACAAAAAGAATTAGTACACCTCTGTTAAAGCTAGCTAGGCTTGGAATGCTCAAAGGAAAAAAAAAGACTTTAATTTTGTATTCTTAAAAGAACAATTTTTTTATGCTGTATTTCAGAACAAGCTAATTGACATGCTAAGATTCTTTATTTAAATTTGAAAGGATTATAAATTGCACTAAAATAAATTCAAATTCAATTTACCTCTAATGAACATTGCACATCTGAAACAATTATCTTGGATGTATGGAATTTCTAGAAGCACCTTAGTTCCTTTAGAACAGTGAATTTCTTCACTGTTTTAGTAGCAGTGATTTAATAAAAATTCAGAAATCAAAGATATTCCGATGATCTTAACTAGCTAACAATGTTCCCAAATCTCATTTATTCATTGCATACACTGTACTTATCCAAAAACTTCTTGCTTTCTTTTATCAACACCTACTTCATTAAGTCCTAATGGATTTTAAAAACAAATATTTTTATCTTCAAATTTTTTTTTCTATATTTCTCTATTCCAAAGTAAGGATAAGTGTTTCCACACAACTTTGGTGTAACCACTGCAGGCTCACAAGACTCTCAGCCCATTGATACAAGATCAGCCTTTCCACTGTGCTTGTCTCAGATTACCTCAGGATCCCCTGAAGAGGTTCACTGAAAAATTCAATCTCTGGACTCCACTCTGGACCTACTGACTATGAATCCCTTGGTGAGATTCAGAGAAATCTGCATTTTAACAGGCTCCTGGGGTAATTTTTAACTGTACTAATAATTGAAAACTACTGAACCTAGGGCCACTCAGAATTAAAGAATATGAGGATCAAATATGTCTAGATGAGATACGTATTTCACATTTCCGGATGTAAAGTCAAAGAGTTTATTGATTTGTCCAAGATCAGCTAATTGTTAGCTGGGCCTTCAGGTATCCAGACATCCGGTCTAATCCACTTAGGACAACAAAACATGAATGCCTCTCTACCATGCATTTAGGGAATTTTGATTCCTTTTGAATAATGGAGGAATGCTTCCTCACTTCTGGGCTCCTCCTGAACCTTGGCTGGCTGGTTCTCCCTGACACCGAAAATGACATCCTCCAATACACGTAATAAGAACTCACTGAAGAGAAAGAATCTCATTTGGTCTAGACTTGGGCTACTGGGCTCATCACTTTCAGTCCAGTTTTCAGGCCTTTTCAGACCTTACCATTGCTGCTGAGTATATAATTAAAGATAACTGTTTCTCTGATGCCTTCAATCAGAGACGATAGCATTCTCTTCTTCCTATCACGACTAGGCAGCATGACAATAAAGCGTTCCAATTAATTTTTCAATTAAATAATTCTGTTGGATCTGATATTTCAGTAAGGATATAAATTTCTATCAAAGACAAAAATAGATTATGTTAGTTATAAATAACTTTACAGTTTGCATTTAAACCTGACATTCAGTTTATTGAAAACGGTAACATTTTCAGCTATCAAACTATTACTAATCTGTAATTCTGATAAGCAAATGGAGGGGATTTCAGCTTGAAAGAGAGTCAGCATATGAAACATAGATCAACAAAAGTTTATTTAAAATTCTTAAAGCCTGGTGAGTTCTAAATGTCCATCTGAAATTCAGTGCATTTTGGAGTAGAACTTTATTTTACCCCAATTCATGGTAATAAGCCTACAGTTATAATTAATTTTGGATCAGGGCTGCTGGACTTCCCAAATAGCTACTATTTATTAGATCTGGACTTCACACCTTATCACCAAAGCCAATGGATTTCCTTATATGAAAGAATCATGTAAATGTGTAGTATACTAGTAGCCTCGAATATGAACTTCGACCATACTCTCAAAAGGGTTATAGGCTATGGCTTTGCCCAGGATATAAAAGGTACATTTAAACAGGTATAATTACACCCTGCTGATTAATCTTAATTTTACAAATTTCAGAGTGGGCCATATATTCTAAGAATACATGGAATGTCATTCAACAATTGTGGGTTTTCTGATCCTCTCTTTTCAATCTTAAAATCTTGGACTAAATTAAGACTTACAACTAAATCAGACTAACAGAATGCTTTATATGGCCCTCTGAGGATTACAGTGGAGTTGCACCTTACTTGAGGCTAGATATGGAGGTGAGTAAATAGGCAGAAATCACACTGAGTCAAAATATGGTTGAAATTCCCTTAGTACAGCCCCTTCAGGAGCCTGCCACTCTTTTAATAAAACTACTTCTTCCTCCAATGGCACTATGGACTGTTGGATTTTGGCTGATCCTAGATGAAGTTGTTGGCTTTATTTTAGGATCATGTGGTATGAAATATATCTGTTGTTTCCTTAAACCCTAAAGTTACACTCAATCCTGCAAATGTGCCTATGTGTTTAGGGGTACATCAAAATAAAACCGAAGGAGAAAGGTATATTCAAGTCTCCTTGGTGCTCCTATTCAGAGGCGTAAGATTACTGATTGGGGAAAGGTTGGATTGGCTGCATTATTTAAAATTGTTCTCTCCATTTCTCTCTCCTCCCAAGCTTAGGTAGTTTAATTTCTGTAAGCTAAATGAGCATATGATGAGTACATTCTATTTTCAAAAAAATTAGCTGTGCTCATATAAAAGAATTTTTCATGCTTAATTAATTTAGGTTGATAATACATTTTCCATAATTAATGAATTATTGGCCACTATCTCTGACTTTATATACTTTAAGATTTTTGAAATATACTACACATGATACTTTTTTTCTATTTTTCTTTTTATTACTACAAAGAAATTCAGTTCATTCAGTGGAAAAATAACAGCCAGTGCCATAGTATGTTCAAGGAAATGCAACAGAAATAACAGGTCAAAACAAATACAAAACAGTTATTCAAAAACACTTTTCCCTCATCTCATATATCTTCTTAAGTAAATATGTGATATTAGTATTCAGTAATTACATGTCTTTACCATTAGTAGGTGTTTACCAATTTTTTTAATTCTTTTGATGGGTAGAATCATGGAAAGTATTTATTTCCAAATTTTTACCTGTAGTCCTATGACTTTGATCAGGGTTAAGTAAGTAAAATGAGGAAAATTCTTTAAAACTGAGACACCGGGAGACTAACTCCCCAGTATTCAACCTGCTTAATTATAAATATTGACATTTTATGCTAAACATCAGCTTAGTCCTTACTATAGCCATAGGGTTGATACTGACAAAGTCAATGGATGGGAACAGCTAAAGTGACCAATTAGAATTCTCATGAAAGTGCAAATTTCCGGCCTTGATCGTTTGCATGTATCAGTCCAACTGTATGTGCTGGATTGCTATATTAGTCCAGGCATGATGTTAGGTGCTGTGGAAGACACTAAAATGAGTAAGCCTACATTTCTGCCCTTGAATTTATGTTCTCTCATTTCTCCTTGTTGATTCTTCCTTTCGTCTTCAACTCCATGTGGCAAAAATTCAAATTATACACAAGAGTACATAATAAAAAGTAATACTCATCCTCATTCCTGTCTCCAGAGGCAAATATTGTCATCAATCTCTTATGTATTTATTCAGAGGTATTCTCTGTCTATACAGACATGTATAGACATGCAAGTGTATTTTAAAATAATTTTATATAGGGGCGCCTGGGTGGCTCAGTCATTAAGCATCTGCCGTCGGCTCAGGTCATGGTCTCAGGGTCCTGGGATCGAGCCCCGCATCGGGCTCCCTGTTCAGTGGGAAGCCTGCTTCTCCCTCTCCCACTCCCCCTGCTTGTGTTCCCTCTCTTGCTATGTCTCTGTCTGTCAAATAAATAAATAAAATCTTTAAAAAATAGAATTTTATATAATGAAAAATTAGCATCATACCTCATTAGGCCATGCCAGAATCTAGCTCTTGGAATTTCTTCTATTTTCAATTTACACTCTCTCCATAGCTGATCTCACTCAGCCCTATGAATTTAAATACTATCTATATGATAATGATTCTCCAATCTGAATGTCCAGCCACAACCTCTTCCGGAAATTTCTGGCTTATATATTCCCACCTACTCAACATTTCCACTTGAAGTCTGATAGACATCTCCAGCTGAACTTGTCCCCAACCACACTCTTTATTTCCTCCCACCCCAGACTCTATTTCTTGTGCCATCCTACCTACCTCAAAAAATGAATGCCAGGATCCACCAAATTACTCAAATAAAAATCTAGAAAGCAGCCTTGATTCTTATCCTTCCTGCTTTCTTCACTTCTAGTCCATTAGTAAGTAAATTGTCTCCTTTCAAATATATCTCACATTCATTCATCTCTCCTGATCCCCATAATTATCATCCTTGTCTAAGCAGCTGTCATTCTTCCTACAGACTACTGAGCACACTCTCTACTACTCTCTTCCTTTTCAATCTTTACACACACACACACACACACACACACACACACACACACACACACACA